>NC_084503.1:7227417-7438764 GCF_024500385.1 Phyllopteryx taeniolatus | reverse complement strand
CTGAGAGGCTGTGATCTGAACAATCTCCCATACGCCCTCCTCATGAGAAAAAGAAACCAGCGTCTTCATTCCTTTTGTGTCTATTTTTTATAATGTTGGTTAAGATAAATCCAACACCGACCTACTGTAAGTTGACACATAGCCAAAACTGGAGTAAACAATTTCAATTCCGAATCATGTATTACCGAATGATGTGTGAATTGTGGAAAACAAGGATGTGAGAAATTAGAATGAATTTCTTCTCATCTCCTGCCTTGCCACCCAGTGTAGAAAGTAAGTCGACAACTCAGGCAAACAACACAGGCTGTGTCAATTGTTGAATATAGTATATGCCGTTGGCAGCTAAAAAAAAAACAGATGGTGGGCCACAAAAGCACTCGGGCCATAGTTTGAACACCCCTGGTTAAAAGCTTTGTAAAGCCACCGATACAAAAAGTGCAGCTCTAAAGTGACATCTATGGCAAGGTTCAAGAATTTCCTAATAACCAGGGAAACTGCTTGTAAAGCTGAAATAAAATACACACCTCTGTGATTTGCTCCAAAAGTTCAAACTTTTTCACATTATTGTCCCACTTGACTCTGAGCCCTTTTGGTATCGGTTTCAGACACTCCCATACTTTCTTCAGGCTGCCATTTACGACTCCCTCACCTTTATAACTGCAGAGGAAGTCAAATCACAAAACACAGATTAGGACAGGAGACAGCTTCTTATTTCAGGCATGCAAACACCAAAGGCAGAAAAAAGGTCCCAAAAAAATAAATACAAAATTGTAGAGGGTCTGGGGGGATTATTTTTTTTTTAAACATAAATTAAGCAATCTGGAAGACTGAAGAGTACAATCAGGCAAAATAAAACAATTTTCTTCACGCAGAAAAACATTTATTTACACCGGTGAAGTACATATTAATGTACAAATTTAAGATCATAATTAAATTTGCCTCATTTTTTTTTTTGCCCTTTTGTTTAGGCCTCCAACTTGAGCCAGTCCCATCTCCACCTGCACCTGACGCCTGCTTCAAGCTGTGCCACATGAATAGCATCCTCCTCTTTAAGCGCTCTCATTCTGGAAAAGAATTGACTAAAATCATTGTCTCGTTCACTTCATTTGTCACTATTACCAACTTCAAAGACATTAAGTACAATATTTTTTGGTTTTTATTGGCCATTTCTGAATTTGAAGTTAGTTCATTCTGTGTTGTGACATAATCATTAACATCGCTGTCGCTTAATACATTTAGCATTAACATCCGTAAACAAATTAGATAATTGTAGGCGCGTTTCCTAATTAATACAAGATGTACCGGTGGATCAGCTCTTGTCGCCGATGTTACGTGTGCTTCGCGGTTCCGCTGGGACCGCAAATAGGGTCACGACCCGCAGCACCTCAAGCGAAAATACTAAAGACCAGTGCAACAAATACGACACTGACTGATGAGCAAAAATGTTGGATGTTGGACAATCGAGGGTGGTAGGTAGAGTAGCCAAACATTGTAAAGTAAGACGAGTTACTTGACAATAATGTGACTCAAGTAAAAAGTAGTCCTCCAAAAAATTGCTTGAGTAAGAGTAAAAAGTACACAGTGAAATTATTACTCAAATACTGAGTAAATAGTGAGTAACTTCAGATATTTTTTCCCACAGCATCAAAATCAATGAAAAAAAAATAATAATACAAAATAAAATGTGAATGTGCAAATTCTGATGTTGCTGCGTGTGTGCGTGCGTGTGTGTGTGTGTGAATGCAGAGTCAAAACTACCAAAAAACATCTGGATGTGTGTTTGTTCTGGAGAAATTTCCACTGCCGTCTTTCTGAGCTGGAATATCGGCTGCAGCAATGCATCTGGAGACTCTCAAAAAGGGCTAATACATTGATTCACCTTCCTTTTTAACTTCTGCAACGGGACTTCATTACACCCTGCTCTTTCACTATAAGGTGGAAAAGTGTTTCATTCTTTTAACAGCAACAATATTATGAGGTTAAGGTTTCTCACACATTCCCTGGGAACTCTGACGAAGGTCGCCATGACACAACCACGTCATTCTGTGGAAGACAAGAAATATAGTCTTAGATATATATCTATGTTGCTGCTTACAGGACACTAGGACACACACACACACACGAGCTTTTGTTTGTTAAAACTGACCACACTATGTTATGAATGCAGATGCACACACACACACCACACAGATATTTTAATAACACTCAGGCTAAGAACAGGTGAGAACTGGTTTGATGAGGAGCTGCTGAAGGAATGGACTGTTATCTGAAAAGGAGAGGGACTCGGCGTCCGGACCCTACAAGAGAAGGAAGAGAGATCAGTGCGCGCTGTCTGCTTTCACCCGACCAAGCTTTGTAAATCTGTATAACTGATTTTCTTGTATTAAACACTCAAAAGACACGTTTTGTGTGCCAGGATTCTTATTTGAAAACAAGATCAAAACCAAACAAAAGAACCGGGAAGTAGGAATTCCATCAAGGACTTTTTCCTTGCAAGGCTGGCTGGGCAACTCCCGGGTCTCGCTAGGAATTCCAAACATTAGTGTGATATCAAATAGTGGTGGCATTTGTAAGTGTTGTGAACGTACAGTAACGAGCCAGTGATTTTAAAGGTGAATCTACACTAGGCTTTACACAATCAGGATTTTTGGGGCTGATCACAGAGTTTAAAAAACCGATAACCGATCAACGCTAAATAACACATACCGTGCCATACCTCGTGCAGCCCTGGGCTCGTCTGATCACTGCTTAATTCACTTAATACCAACATAGAGGCAATAATTTAAATGCGTGAAGCCTACAGTGAAAACAGTGAAAAAGTGGACCAATGAAGTAAAGATAGAACTTCAAAGCCGTTTAGACTGCACAGACCGGAGTGTCTTTGAAAATACAGCTGGCAACCTGGATGAATATACGGACACGGTCACGTCCTATATCAGTTTCTGTGAAGAGGTTTGTGTACCAACAAAGTCATTGCGCACATTCAATAACAACAAGCCGTGGTTCATTGCCAAACTTATGCAACTTTGCCAAGCTAAGGAAGGCACATATCAGAGCGGGGATAGGGCCGTGTATAATCGCGCTAGAAACCAGCTGACTAAAGAAATCAACATTGCAAAGAGGAACTATGCAGCAAAGTTGGAAAAACAGTTTAGCGCTAACGACTCTAAATCAGTCTGGCATGCATTCCAATCGCAATAGCACACCAGCCAACGACTTGAATACCTTCTACTGCAGATTTGAAAAGGACACTTTCACACCCCACACCCACCCAGCCACACCACCGACCACAATTACACCTCCGACTTCTGCGTTAACCATCCATGAGCAGGATGTGAGACGCATCTTCAAACAACAAAAGATTAACAAAGTGGCAGGCCCAGACCATGTGTCCCCATCCTGACCAGCTCGCTCCAGTCTTTACACAGATCTTCAATAGATCTCTGGAACTGTGCGAAATACCATCCTGTTTCAAACGCTCCACCATCATTCCAGTCCCCAAGAAACCTGCAATCTCGGGTCTGAATGATTACAGGCCTGTTGCCTTGACATCTGTGGTCATGAAGATCTTTGAACGCCTCGTTCTGGACCACCTCAAGAGCGTCACAGGTCCCCTGCTGGACCCCCTGCAGTTTGCCTACCGAACGAACAGGTCTGCAGATGATGCAGTCAACATGGGACTGGACATCCTAGAACACCTCGACAGTGCAGGGACCTATGCAAGGATCCTGTTCAGCTCAGCGTTCAACACCATCATCCCTGAACTCCTTTCCTCCAAGCTTCTCCAGCTCAGCCTCTCGCCTGCCATCTGCCGGTGGATTTACAGCTTTCTGATGAGCAGGACAGAGCAGGTGAGGCTGGGGGAGACCACCTTATCCACATGCAGCATCACCACTGGGGCACCCCTAGGTTGTGTCCTCTCCCCGCTGCTCTTGTCTCTCTACACGAACGACTGCACCTCAACGCACCCGGCTGTCAAACTCCTGAATTTTGCAGATGACACCACTGTCATCGGCCTCATCAAAAACGGTGACGAGTCTGCGTATCCTGCACGGCCTGCCACTGGAGCTGCTGAGGCAGTTCTACACAGCAGTCATAGAATCCGTCCTGTGTTCTTCCATCACAGTCTGGTTTGGTGCTACTACAAAAAAAGGACAAACTCGGACTGCAATGGACAATCAAAACGTCTGAAAAAATTGTCAGTACCCCCCTCCCAACCCTCGAGGACTTGCATGCTGCCAGAACTAAGACAAGAGCGTGCAAAATCCTCTTGGACCCTCCAAATCCCGGTCACCAGCTCTTCCAGCTCCTTTCCTCATGTAGGCCCTATGCAAACTAAAACCAGCAGACATTCCAACAGTTTCTTCCCTCTGGCCACTCATGCCAGAGTAGCATCTGCCCCACTTGCACACTGACTGAGGAGTATCTGCAACATTTTCACAATCAACATTGTCCCAGATTATCGCGCTACTCGTCACTTTAAACCGCATACACTCCTTGAAGACTCGGCGCCCTTTGCACAATGGTCATTGCACCGGACTATTGCTATATTAGTCATTCAAACTGCTCTAGGTACTCGAGGACACTGCATCTTTTTGCACAATTGTCACCAAAAAAAAAATTATAAAAAAATTATTTTTTTACCGGCATTACCAGATAACTACCAACCCTTTATTGCTCAGTGACTGTTTTCCTCAATGTCTTATGTCTCAAAAGTGTTCTCTGTCAATTGACTGTCTGTTGTCGTACTAGAGTGGCTGCAACTACCAGAGACAAATTCCTTGTGTGTTTTTTGTACATACTTGGCAAATAAAGATTATTCTGATTCTGATTATTATCTTGTTGCAAATTTTGTTGCAAATAATGAGCAGTCTGAAATTTTTAAACAAAAATTATTTCAACAGTATTATTATGCGTGCACCATCCAGTTACGCATCCTTTGAAAATGTATACATAAAAATTGGGCAGTGCATCAAAAAAAAAAAAAGAAAAAAAGGTTGCAACAAACCAACCTCTTTTTAAATGAAGCTTTTGACTCAAATTTTGTAATATTCAATGTCTTAAAACATTTCTACAGGAGGTATTTTGACCTAAAACTTCACCAAAGGTCTAACTAGCAACTTTACATCGAAATGAATTGGGACAAAATTCACATTAACGTTGTCTCACAGTATCACAAACACTAACCTTGTGCCTCATCGATGGGTAGGTAATGGAATCAACGTTTTATAGCATTCGGTTCCATTACTTTCGTTTTCAAAAGTTACTCTCCGACCTATAATGCTGAGTTCCAGTGCGTACCATTTGACGTGATGGAACAGTCCCAAATAACCATTTTAATAATGCTATGTTTAACTTTTCGCTAAAACATTAATTAATTAATATTTAGTCAATTGGGTTAGTTCCACGCACATTGCCTTTTAGTTGATATTGATACCGGTTATAAAGAACCCCAAGTCAAATGTTCATTTTAGTCTATGCTGCGGGCTGCTCAGAAAATGGATGTTCATAATTTGGACACCATTTATTTAAACCATGCAAACATTTTTGACCAAGCCCCCTAAAAGAATCGGTATCGAGAATCGTTTGGAACCGGAATCGAAATGAGGAATCAGAATTGGGACCGGAATAGCTCAAATTCAAACGATGCCCAACCCTACACCGGACCTCTCACTCATATAGCTGACATGGCAAATTAGCAGCAAACGTGGCAAATTAGCAGCTAGCTGGGTGTTGGCCTGCGAGCTAACCTCTTCACATTGTCTACTAGCAGGGGTTACAGAGAACAATAATCAGCAACAGTAGGGGTGATAAAAACAGACCCATTAATTATTAACCAATGGGTTATATTAATTAACTTTAAAAATTAAACAATAATTGAATAAAGTAAAAATTATATAAGAAAATCCTGAAAAATAACTTCAATAAAACAAATAAAAATATATTTAAACTGCAACATAGCCACTGCTTGACTTAAACATAAGCATATTTTACATTTGAATAGATGAAATAAAGAAATGACAAAACCATGAAAAATAACACCCATCCATCCATTTTCTGAGCCGCTTCTCCTCACTAGGGTCGCGGACGTGCTGGAGCCTATCCCAGCTATCATCGGGCAGGAGGCGGGGTACACCCTGAACTGGTTGCCAGCCAATCGCAGGGCGCATAAAAACAAAAAAACCATTCACATTCACACCTACGGGTAATTTAGAGTTGTCAATTAACCTACCATGCATGTTTTTGGGATGTGGGAGGAAACCGGAGTGCCCGGAGAAAGCCCACCCAGGTACGGGGAGAACATGCAAACTCCACACAGGCGGGGCCGGGGATTGAACCCCGGTCCTCAGAACTGTGAGGCAGACACTGTAACCAGTCGTCCACCGTGCCGCATCCATCGATCCATTTTCTACCGCTTATCCGAGGTCGGGTTGCGGGGGCAGTAGCTGAAAAATATTGAAAAATAACAAAAAAATACCTACAAATTATATTTTTGAAGTGCAAAATAAAGTTTCATTCAGTTATTTTTTACTGAATACTGTATAGTGGGAACAGCATTTGCTTTCTCCACGTGCAGCGTCTGAACTTCTTGAAGCAACTGGGGTTTAGTTTTATTGACAACGTCGGGACGGATAGGAATCATATACTGAGGCTCAAGGTGCTTAGCTGTCTGTGTGTGCCTTGTTGTGAACGTCTTGAGATACACACTGGCAGTAACAAAGAAAGTCCCGATCGAATTTTGTTAATATAACTAGTTTTCACAGGTTAAAAAAATACATGACAGAGTGATTTTTATGAATAAAAACAAAGACAGAAACTAAGGGTACATTTGGCAATTCACTCCAAGCACGCTCTTTACACTCTTGAAACGTTCGGAAACTCAGAGCGTTGTTGGAGTGTCCCATTGGGTTATTCAGAGCACCACACTCTCGAGGTGCCGGAGCACACTCCCGGAGAGCAGGAAAATAAAGGGGGTGAGACAGAGCAGCCGGAGATTGAGGCAGGAAGACATGTTTCCAAACATACCCTAAGTTGCTGCATGCCGTTGAGGCGGTGCTGGATGGAAGTGCTGGAGCGGAGAATGGAATGGAATGCTTGTATAAGAGTGGTCAAATCAGAGATTTTAGATCCAGTCTGATCTAATCTGATACTCGATTTTTTTGCTGACATCGGACCGAATTCCGATCTCAAAGATCGGATCGAGACGTCCCTAAATCTAAATCCTATTGAACATCTGTGGAAGGACCTGAAACGTCCCAGCTGGAGAAAGCACCCTTCAAACCTGAGACAACTGGAGCAGTTTGTTCGTTGAAGAGTTGGTCAAAATACCTGCTGGGTCGTGTCTACAAAAATGGTGGCTTTCTTTTCCCTGCATTATTCACCGGGAAAAATGCACAAAAGTGTAGGGCAATGACACAAAATATAGATGTTTTGTGGTAACGAAAGTGTGTTCTTGTTATCTAACCATAAATAACCATCCGCATTTTTTAAATATTGCGTGACGAGCGTGGCTACTGCCATGAATTTGGCATGTCCCTCGGGTAAGGAGTTATGGTTTAGTGCAACATTTCAAATGTAAATGAAAGCATTTCTCCTGTTTTAAAGATCATAATACAAAGTGTTATAGTTATTAACGCATTCCCTGCCAAAGCCGTCCAAAGACGTCAATGCCGTTTTTTAACGGGGATGGGTGTGGGAGGGTCTTGTGCAGTTTGTGTGGTGTGATCGTCACGCCTCTGGATAACTGCAATGAGGAATGGCACCCTGTAGAGGGCAACAATGCCTTGAGGTCAACGTCACTCTCTCAGAGGAAGAAGCAGAGACAATGTATAGTGCAAACATAATGGCGGAAAAGAGAGAATTAATTAAAATTTAAAAAATAATAATCTAAAAAAATAAATAAATAAATAAAAGCTTTCAGTACTAGAAATTTATTGCGCCAAGGAAAGAAAAATATTCCTGCGACCGACAGGAATGACGCCTTAGATCATGTGGGGGAATAAAAGATGACGCTCCGATTACTTGGTTGCTAAACAATCACCCAAAATGCCAGCCCATAAATATGGCGAGATGCTCTCGGCCGCTTGTCAGCTGATCGTCTGCCGACCAGGACTTGAACAAATTGGGGGTTGGGCAGGGGGGTCCCTGCGGCCCCCACTGGGTGGCCAGGTGTCGGGGCGCCTCGGTGGAGCCGTCGGACCGCCCTGGTCCCTCGGTGTGGGACGTGTCCCGTCCACCGGGCCGCTCTCGGGTGTACCCCTCAATTCACTTACATGTGTCCACAGGCCCACACCCCTGGGACTCTTTCACTGGGGGCTGGGGCCACGCACTTATTGAAACAAATAACTCATGAATATAAAATATATAGTAATAGTTATATTTCTAAACTAAACAGGTTGTGCTTCGAGCAGAAGTTGGGACTGGTTGCAAAGAGAATGACAACCACACAAGATCCCATTCACTGCCACCAAAGAATCAAATCCAGATGTGGATAAAACTTTGCTAGATTTTATGCACAAGGTAATAAAAACCTGGACTATTGAGCCAACAGTAGAGGAGGAGAATTTGAAGGAAAAAAAGTGCAAATGTGGGAGCGCTATTTGTTCATTCATTTTTGTCTCATGTAAATTCTGTACATAATTATACTTCTAAATCAATTATTTTTCTGTCCAAAGTGATTTCTCAGTGTTGTTTTATGTTCAGATGTTTGAGATTTTCACTCAAGAAAAGAAATATTGGTGTCAAAATCATTGTTCTGCTTGCTGTGTCTGCTTTCACAAAAAAAGGCTGTTTTCTCAGTTTTTTTTCCTCCAGAAACAGATTTGGCTGAAAGTAGACTATATTTGACTGCGGATTACTAAAGAACGGTATAACCTAGAGACAAACCTTTTTTTCTGATGAAAGAAGTGAGTGTGATCGTTCTTTTGGTGGTTTTGGTGTTTACATCGTCATAGTACACAATATTCTGTGGGGCTTGAAAAATCAGTGAAATTTCTCAAAAATACCTAGCAGTCTACTGGTTCCCTCCTCAGGAAACAGCTGGCAGTGAATGAGTTAAGTATAATAGTGAAAAAAAAGGGAAGACCCATTATTAACTCATTCCCTGCCAATGCCGTCCAAAGACGTCATTCAGTAGCGAGCTTAAATTCTGAAAAAAAACACTTTCTGTACTTGAAATTGATTGCGCCAAGGCAAGAAATTTATTCCTGTGACCGACAGGAATGACGCCTTAGATCATGTGGGGTAATAAAGGATGATGACGCTCTGAGCCGATACCTTTGTTGCACAGCTATCACCAAAAATGCTGGGCCATATGGCAAGATGCTCTCGGCCGCTTGCCAGGTGATCATCTGCCGACCAGAATTTGAGTAAATGGGATCTGGACTCGTGATAAGCGAACTCCCTCTGAATCGCCTGGAAGCAGCAGAGCTTCATCCCGAGCTTCCTCCGGATGATAATGGAGACGAAGGTAACTTGTTTACAGCTCGCGTTAGCCACATTTAGCGAGCAAACACGTGCCTTCAATCCTTGTTACATAAAAACATAACTTAGTCCCACTAGTTCACATTACAATGTAACATCTGTTGCCAGTACTGATTTGAATTTTCCATTTCCAGCTCGGCCATCCTGCAGTAATTCAACACCCGTCTAACGTCTTATAGGATTGCGACAAATTTTTTTTTTACCCTTGCAAAACACATCATCAATAAAAAGTATTCTATAGTAATCGTATGTATTTTTGTGTGTTAGTGTTGAACTTGTGATTTTTATGAATAAAAACAAAGAAAGAAACTTAAGGGCTGGTTTCAAAGAGAATGACAAGCACACAAGATCCCATTCACCACCACCAAATAATAAAATCCAGATGTGGATAAAACTTTACTACATTTTATGCGCAAGATAATAAAAACCTTGACTATTGAACAAAGAGGAGCACAAGCATTTTTCAATAATGTAAAAAAAAAAAAATATATATATATATATATTAAGTTATAATTTATATTGGTGTAATGGTTAGTAGTTAACTGTTTGAGACCGTTTTATTCATTTAAAAAAAAGGACAGAAAAAGAAACAACATGAAACTGCTGTTCAGAACAATATTTTCATACTGTGGAATAACACTGCTGAGAGGTGCTGAGAGGTGCTAATTGAACGTGACAAATCGTTTGATTGCAGGGTTGTGCGGCAAAATATTAAGGGCGCCAACATTTTTGGCCAGGCCTGTTTCATGAGTTTGCAGACCAACACCCAAGTGGTGCTTGCACAACGATGCTGATTCATATGTGTGTACAGTATGTGTCAACTGTGTTACGTCAACATCAGTTTTGAGAGGTGCGTTTTCTGAATGGAATTCAGGTCATATGGACAATATTATAGTCCTATTTACCAAAGTTGAAAGGTAGAATCATATTATACACACACTCCACATCCCATAAACAAGTCTGCGTTAAATTGATTAACGTTGCCAAATAACAAATTTCAAGTATTTTAAATTCAACATAAGATATGAGCTATTAGTTAGCCTCTCCAGAAATACTCCCGTTTTGTATGAACACAATACAAAGACTATGTTTGGTAAACTGCAGTTTAAAGGTTCAAAATTCTTCAAAAGGATGGTTTTTAACTTGAAATCATACGACGGTATTGTGAAAAGCATAAGATGCGCTCCATCTATAAAAGGTCAAATAGTAACACACAGGACCTTTCATTTTATCTATCCATACACCGCTCTGAATTCCTTAATTAAATCATTCATGACACCATTAATAAAAGTCTGAATTGAGCCAGATCAAGTGTCCCAAATATGTAGCTGCGTTATGGAAACGTCGCTGGAACCAAACGAAGAACAAAAGACTAAAAAGTTGAATATTCTGCTTTTGACAGCACTTTAACATGATCAACATCACCTTTTCGTGCACGAAAAACCTCTGTATTTATATGATTTTTAATTTTATTTCGTTCTTACTAAAAATACTAATAATAATCTTTGGGTTTCTAGTTTATCAATAAAGTGTCAAGGGACATGTCTTTCAAAGAAATGATCATTTTAGGAGGACAAACTTACCGATTTTTTGCAGACCTTCCAACTGGATTCATCGTTCCTGTAGCCCTGCAAACATTCAGCCACCACATTCGCTTTATGTTCATAATCCATGGTAGTTTGAAAGAACCATACCATAAATAGTTGCCGTAGTTAACTAACTTTCATTACGAGCAATCTGTGTTGTCTGAAAATAAAAACGAAAAGTAACAGTACATGTCGCTGTTTCGTGTATACCAGCAAAAACGTAACATACGTTAGCACCAAGTTTGCTCAGCTCGAAGCTAGCGTTAGCCATAATGAATGAAATGTGCTGTGCATCATTGACCTAGCAGGAAAATCGAAATATAAAACACGTTGCAAGCTCAACGGTCAGCTACCAATAACTATAAATCTCAAATTTCCAATTTTCACGTTAAGAAAACACGTTCCGTGTACTACACTAAAAAAAAAAGACAAAAAAGGTGTCGAGTCGTCGACACATGATGGCTGGAAAATACTACTTCCGTTGAACGTTTTTGAAAAGAAAGTAAAAATGTACAGTGGTACTGGCAAAATGCAATGATTTTTGTTCAGTCTTAATCCCATGAGATCTGGCTTTATTTGTAAAACGGTTGATACATGAGCTCCAAACAGCAAATGATAAAGCAATCGTCACCGATCGCCCCACTTTCCAATGGCGGCGGCATCGACATACAATTGGCGCAGAAGGCGTTTATCTATGTACAAGTGACATCTATGTTCAGAACCAGAGAAAGAATAGAAAAGTAGATACACCAGCGCGCTGCGGCACTCCTGTTTTAATGACGTGCCTCCTTGGAGGCCACCTTGGTAGGGACAACGTTCCCATCAAAGGCAATGCATGTTAAAACGAAAATAAATCATAACTTGCTAATTTCTTACCCCCTTTCATAAAGTTTACTTTATTATCAACGTCAAACACTTCTGAATTAAAAAAAAAATACATACATACAGTTTTGTCCTGTTTTTCTTAACCAACATAGCCTGCAATTGTAGTTATTTTACTGTTCAGAGACCAGGGAATTATTTACATTGAGAAATCATATTACATTCAGTAAATGTACTTAGCCCGCGACCCTAGTGAGGATAAGCGGTACGGATAATGGATGGAGGGGCATTCTTTGCATCTCTTCTGGGAGATGCCTGTGTTTTTTCCAAACCAGAAAAACAAATTGGTGGTTGAATAAAAGTAACTTTAAGTCAAAATTTGCCAGGGGTACGAATAATTTCAGGCTTGACTGTATGTAGCCATATGCTTGAGGTAATGTATATTTAATACAAAAATCCCACAATGAACAAATGACACAGACAACATTATTTTCTTGTGAATGGTACAATGTGTGGTGGCCAGAAATTAAGTCACGTGAAATTGATGAAGTGACTGACAAAACTAAAGTCACAACTGATGCAATGGCTTTTTTGAAGTCTAATTGCTGCTAGTCATGTAACGTGCGGAGATTGAACTCAAACTACAGGTCTGCCTTGAAGTAACAGATTGGGTTCAGAGAACCTAATAACACGAGTGAGGACACTGAGTCAACTTTAGACTATTATAAAACCTGCATGGAATTGTGTATCCCAACTTGTATCTTTTACTTCCACCCTAAACGGAAACCATCTTAGTAATGTTGGATATGTGCTCCATATATTGTTGGGCCAATGGTAGTGTGTTCCTGCCAGATTTTGCCTGTGACCTCTCTCACATCGTTTGGTGGTAAATGTTCGCTGCTTGCTTCTCGCAGAAGCAGAGTCCAAAGTGGGAAAACAAGCGAATGCCATTAGCTTAGAGACAATGAAAGCATTTTAACTTGTGGATGCAGCAGTCATCGCAGAGTGCTATAACACCATTGCTATCGATTTAAAGTTATATTTTTGGGAATGCACAATCAATTAAATATGAAAGAATGCGATAGACTTACCTGTCGAGCAGAAATTAAGCCACGTCGCTCTTGAATCCATCAAGTTCCTCAGGGAGTCCGAGTTGACGGCACCTCTGGAATATAAGGTCCAATATGTCCTAGTTTTGTTTCTTTCTCTATCAGATTCCCTTCATTTATCCTTTCTGGTTTCTTCGCTCTGCTTGTGTTTCCTTGAATGAGAAGACCGAGTTGTTGGCAAACATGGGACAGCCGCCAAAAGCCTCCACGCCTCTTTTAACAAAATTCAATAAACGTTTGGGAACTGAGGACACTAACTGTTGAAGCTTTGTAGGTGGAATTCTTTCCCATTCTTGCTTGACGTACAGCTTCAGCTGTTCCAACAGTTCGGGGTCTCCGTTGTCGTATTTTACGCTTCATAATGCGCCACACATTTTCAATGGGAAACAGGTCTGGACTGCAGGCAGGCCAGTCTAGTACCCGCACTCTTTTACTACGAAGTCCAACCGGTATGATCAAACACAGCTGGACTCCAATGAACGTGTAGAACTAAAGATCTTAAGGACGATCAGAAGAAATGGACAGCACCCGAGTTAAATATATGAGTGTCACAGCAAAGGGTCTGAATACTTATGGCTGTGTGATATTTCAGGTTTTTCTACTTAATAAATCATCAAAAATTTCTGTCAATATGGGGTGCTATGTGAACATTAATGAGGAAAAAAAAAATGAACTTAAATGATTTGAACAAATGGCTGCAATGTAACAGAGTGAAAAATTTAAGGGGGCCTGAAAACTTTCCGTCCCCAGTGTATATACATTTATTATTTTAGGATCTGTGTACATATTAGCTTGAAGAAACGGATGCTAGTGAAAGCTATCCCGTGAGGACGAACAGTTAAAATCACTCATGAGCACGTTCACTCACGCGTAGTACATCGTTCCGTGTTCGACTCCCTCACCGTACTACGTAGTTCGCAGTCAATTTACACGAGTCACTCGTGGCAGAACAGTTCACTGCATATGTACTTGTATGTCTCCCTTTAGCGAATCGCGAACTTTGATGTTCAATGAACGAATCACTCATGGCTGACAGTACATGCAATTGAGTTGACTCCCTATTCAGTTCAGTCCCTCATTTCATAAACTGATTCAGTTCAGTACGCCCACTAACAAGATTCATTCTTTTGGATGAAACGTTCGCAAATGATATAACATTAGAATGAACGGGGGAAAAACTGTGGTGGATGCGACGCACCAACGACTGCGCAGGAAGAATTTTCTTTTTTTCATTCCGGCCCACCCGGGAAAACTCTCGGCACTCCCAATGGCCAGTTCACAGCTCATTTACACTGGGGCACGTGCTCCAGTAAAAGGGGACTGGCAACGCCCATGGGTTAGATGTATAGTTAGACTTATTTATACACATAAAAGAACATTGACTTTTGAACAGTTTCATCTTCCTAATTTTGGACTTTTTATGGAACATTCACTTATCTGGGTTGTCATGAATCGATATGTGTTTAGGTCAACAGGGTATCATGCTTTCCACCTGCTGGAAACACTCTCTCTCTCTCTCTATATATATATATATATATAAAATGCAACAAACTTTTTTTTAAACATTTCATCATGTTTTGTTGTCAGTTTTTGTTTACTGTAAAGCATAAACCCACCACAAAAACACATCCAAGGGTCCTGTTGATGCATTCATTCAAATTAAGAAAAGCAATGGAAATGTAATCAAATGTAATTAGTTATACTACACTGACAAAGTAATTGAAATAGTTACACTCCATGTATATTTTCAACAGTCTTCTTCTTTTTCTTTTCCTTTCGGCTTGTCCCGTTAGGGGTCGCCACAGCGCGTCATCCTTTTCCATGAGAGCCTATCTCCTGCATCCTCCTCTCGAACACCAACTGCCATCATGTCTTCCCTCACGACATCCATCAACCTTCTCTTTGGTCTTCCTCTAGCTCTCTTGCCTGGCAGCTCCATCCTCATCATCCTTCTACCAATATACTCACTCTCTCTCCTCTGGACGTGTCCAAACCATTGAAGTCTGCTCTCTCTAACTTTGTCTCCAAAACATCGAACCTTGGCTGTCCCTCTGATGAGCTCATTTCTAATTTTATCCAACCTGGTCACTCCGAGAGCGAACCTCAACATCTTCATTTCCGCCACCTCCAGCTCTGCTTCCTGTTTTCTCTTCGGTGCCACTGTCTCTAATCCGTACATCATGGCTGGCCTCACCACTGTTTTATAAACTTTGCCCTTCATCCTAGCAGAGACTCTTCTGTCACATAACACACCTGACACCTTCCTCCACCCGTTCCAACCTGTTTGGACCCGTTTCTTCACTTCCTGACCACACTCACCATTGCTCTGGACAGTTGACCCCAAGTATTTAAAGTCCTCTACCCTTGCCATCTCTTCTCCCTGTAGCCTCATTCTTCCCCCACCACCCCTCTCATTCATGCACATATATTCTGTTTTACTTCGGCTAATCTTCATTCCTCTTCTTTCCAGTGCATGCCTCCATCTTTCTAACTGTTCCTCCAGCTGCTCCCTGCTTTCACTGCAGATCACAATGTCATCTGCAAACATCATGGTCCACGGGGATTCCAGTCTAACCTCATCTGTCAGCCTATCCATCACCACTGCAAAAAGGAAGGGGCTCAGGGCTGATCCCTGATGCAGTCCCACATCCACCTTAAATTCTTCTGTCACCCCGACAGCACACCTCACCGCTGTTCTGCTGCCCTCGTACATGTCCTGTATTATTCTAACATACTTCTCTGCCACTCCAGACTTCCGCATGCAGTACCACAGTTCCTCTCTGGGTACTCTGTCATAGGCTTTCTCTAGATCTACAAAGACACAATGTAGCTCCTTCTGACCTTCTCTGTACTTTTCCATCAACATCCTCAAGGCAAATAATGCATCTGTGGTACTCTTTCTAGGCATGAAACCATACTGTTGCTCGCAAATACTCACTTCTGTCCTGAGTCTAGCCTCCACTACTCTTTCCCATAACTTCATTGTGTGGCTCATCAACTTTATTCCTCTATAGTTGCCACAGCTCTGCACATCACCTTTGTTCTTAAAAATGGGCACCAGTACACTTTTCCTCCATTCCTCAGGCATCTTCTCACGCACTAGAATTCTATTGAACAAGCTGGTCAAAAACTCCACAGCCACCTCTCCTAGATGCTTCCATACCTCCACAGGAATGTCATCAGGACCAACTGCCTTTCCATTTTTCATTCTCTTTAATGCCTTTCTAACTTCCCCCTTACTAATCATTGCCACTTCCTGGTCCACCACACTTGCCTCTTCTACTCTCCCTTCTCTATCATTTTCCTCATTCATCAACTCCTCGAAGTATTCTTTCCATCTACCTAGCACACTGCTGGCACCAGTCAACATATTTCCATCTCTATCCTTAATCACCCTAACCTGCTGCACATCCTTCCCATCTCTATCCCTCTGTCTGGCCAGCCTGTATAGATCCTTTTCTCCTTCTTTAGTGTCCAACCTTCCATACATGTCATCATATGCCTCTTGTTTGGCCTTTGCCACCTCTACCTTTGCCCTGTGTCGCATCTCAATGTATTCCTTTCGCCTCTCCTCGGTCCTCTCAGTGTCCCACTTCTTCTTAGCTAACCTTTTTCCTTGTATGATTTCCTGTACTGTGAGGTTCCACCACCAAGTCTCCTTCTCTCCTTTCCTGCCAGAAGATACACCAAGTACTCTCCTGCCTGCTTCTCTGATCACCTTGGCTGCAGTGGTCCAGTCTTCTGGAAGCTCTTCCCGTCCACCGAGAGCCTGTATCACCTCTTCCCGAAAAGCTGCACAACACTCGTCCTGTCTCAGCTTCCACCACATGGTTCTCTTCTCTGCCTTTGTCTTCCTAATTTTCCTCCCCACCACCAGAGTCATCTTACACACCACCATCCTATGCGGTCTAGCCACACTCTCCACTACCACTACCTTACAGTCGGTAACCTCCTTCAGATTACATCGTCTGCACAAGATGTAATCCACCTGCGTGCTTCTACCTCCGCTCTTGTAGGTCACCCTATGTTCGTGCCTCTTCTGGAAAAAAGTGTTCACTACAGCCATTTGCATCCTTGTTGCAAAGTCTACCACCATCTGTCCCTCCAAGTTCCTTTCCTGGATACCGTACTTACCCATCACTTCTTCATCACCCTTATTACCTTCACCAACATGTCCATTACAATCTGCACCAATTACGACTCTCTCTCTGTCTGGGATGCTCAGAACGACATCATCTAGCTCCTTCCAGAATTTCTCTTTCACCTCTAGGTCACATCCTACCTGTGGGGCATAGCCACTAATCACATTACACATAACACCCTCAATTTCAAATTTCAGCCTCATCACTCGATCTGATACTCTTTTCACCTCCAAGACATTCTTAGCCAACTCTTCTTTTAAAATAACCCCGACTCCATTTCTCTTCCCATCTACACCATGGTAAAATAATTTAAACCCTGCCCCTAAACTTCTAGCCTTACTGCCTTTCCACCTGGTCTCCTGGACACACAATATATCAACCTTTCTCCTAATCATCATGTCAACCAACTCCCGAGATTTTCCCGTCATAGTCCCAACATTCAAAGTCCCCACATTCAGTTCGAGGCTCTGTGTTTTCCTCTTCTCTTTCTGCCGAAGAACCCGCTTTCCACCTCTTCTTCTTCTTCTTCTTCTTTGACTTCGACTTCGACCCACAGTAGCTGAATTTCCAACAGCGCCCTGCAGGTTGACGGCGCCGGTGACGTTGTTAACCCGGGCCACGACCGATCCGGTATGGAATTCTTTGGATGAACGCTCATATTTGTTTGGCAAAGTTTGAAGCCGGATGCCCTTCTTGACGCAACCCTCTGCATTTATCCGGGCTTGGGACCGGCCTACAGTTTGCACTGGCTTGTGCCCCCCATAGGGCTGCATGTATATTTTCAACAGTATAACTTGTAATTGTGACTGTCTACATTTTGAAAGTAGTCTTCCCAACACCTAGCTATAACAATGAAATATCAAACTTGGAGCATACTTTGTATTCCGATTATGCAAATGATGATTTTTTTCACAGATTTTCTTATATATACGATGCAAATGACAGCATAATTTTCAAGTTATCAACCGTTGTGGATGTGTTCTGTAAACAAACCAAATGATAGTTTTTTTGTTTTTTTTTTTTAATAAAAAGAATCACATGCAGTGTTCCAAATTATTATGCACAACAGCGTTTCAAGACATTTTATAGGCTGTAAAGAACTGCAAATAGTAACTTGCAGCATATGGAGATCATATTGACTTAAATCAAAAGCTATATCGATCGAAAAAAAATCATCTTAACTCGCCGAGTTACAGTACATAGGACCCCTTATTTGATAGCAGCTTCATAAGTCTCGCATGCATTGGACTGGGACTTTTTGGAAAGTTTATGCTTGAATTTTGTTTACAGGATGTCAGAATTGCCTCCCAGAGCAGCTGTTTGGGTTTTAACTGCTGCTCAACTAGGACCAGCCACTTTTCGTCTGTCCAACAGATTGCGTTGGCATATGTCAGCCGCCTCAGGAGAGTAACATTACCACCACCCTTGGACAGAAGGGCTGCAGCCAATCTCGACCACCTGGACAGGGACTGAGATTTTCTTGATACATGACCTGGAACACTGGTTGTGCATCTGCAAGAACCAGCGGAGCCAGCTGTGCACATGGAATTTGGGTCAACTCGGGCTGGCCATTGACCCCTTTATAACAATGATTATTGAGTTAAACGTTTTTGTTTTTTTTACATAAGCACTTGAGCTAATGCTAGCGCTTAGCCTGTTACGTGGCAAAATAACCCACAAGGCTAAGCAGTTACACTGCCAGTCTACTCAGTTTACTAAGCTGGGAATTGGGACTCTGTTCTGGCCCTTTTTTGAATGTGTTTGCTGCTCTTTGGGGTGATTGCCCGGGTTACAAAAAGGAGGCGCTAAATGTATCATAGGACCACATGCTGTTCTGCCACAAATTTTTCGACACTGACATCAGTGTTGTAAAGCGAAGTGTGATGTTGGCGCATGTCGTCTGATGAATGACATAACACTATTTAACCATCCATTTGTGTAATTGCATGATGAATAGTATTCAACATGTATTCAATGACTGCACCCAAATGCTGTTTTTGTTTGAAGAAACCCTTGAGTTTCAGAATCAGAATCACAACCCTCTTTATTGCCAAGTATGTCAAAAGCACACAACAAATTTGTCTCCGGTAGTTAGAGCCGCTCTAGTACGACAACAGACAGCCATTTTGACATTCAATACTTTGAGACATAAAAACACACTACGGCGAGTCACTTAGCCTCTAGCAATTTAATGGCAAGAGGGGAGAAGCTGTTGGAATGTCTGCTGATTTTAGTTAGCATTATTCGACAGTGCCTACCTGAGGGGAGGAGCTGGAAGAGGTGTTGACAATGATGTGGAGGGTTCAAGAGGATTTTAGTTCTGGCAGTGTGCATGTCCTCAAGGGTGAGTAGGGGGGTACCGATGATTTTTCCGGCAGTCCTACTTGTCTGTTGCAGTCAGAGTTTGTCCTTTTTTTGTGGCAGCACCAAACCAAACTGATGGATGAACACAGGACTGATTTGATGACCGCTGTGTAGAACTGCCTCAACAGCTCCAGTGGCAGGCCCTGCTTCCTCAGAAGCCGCAGGAAGTACATCCTTTGCTGGGCCTTTTTGAGGATGGAGTTGACGGTCTCCCACTTCAAGTCCTGAGAAACTGGAATTCCCAGGAACTTGAAGGTCTCGACAGTTGACACAGGGCAGTTGGACAGCCTGAGGAGCAGCTGTGGTGAAGGATGTTTCCTCAAGTCCACGATCATCTCTTACAGTCTTGAGGGTGTTCAGCTCCAGCCGCTCCACTTCCTGTTTATACGCAGACTCATCACTGTCTTTGATGATGCCAATGACAGTGGTGTCATCTGCAAACTTCAGGAGTGTGACGGCCAGGTGCGTTGAGGTGCAGTCGGTGTAGAGAGAGAGGAGCAGCAGAGAGAGGAAACATCCTTGGGGCACTCGCGTGTGGATGAGTTGGTGTCCCCCAGCCTCACCTGCTGTGTCCTGCCCGTCAGGAAGCTGTAAATCCAGATAGCAGGCGAGACGCTGAGCTGGAGAAGCTTGGAGGAAAGGAATTTGCGGATGATGGTGTTGAACGCAGAGCTGAAGTCCACGAACAGGATCCTAGCGTAAGTTCCGCATCCTCGAGGTGTTCTAAGATGAAGTGCAGTCCCATGTTAATGCATCATCCACAGACCTGTTTGCTCGGTCCAGCAGGAGGGGATCCAGCAGGGGTCCTGTGATACACTTGAGGTGATCCAGCACGATGCGTTGAAATGACTTCATGACCACAGATGTCAGGGCGACAGGCTTGTAGTCATTCAGACCCGGAATTGCAGGTTTCTTAGGGACTGGGATGATGGTTGAGCGTTTAAAACAGGATGGTACTTCACACAGTTCCAGAGATCTATTGAAGAGCTGTGTGAAGACTGGAACGAGCTGGTCCGCGCAGACTTCGTGGCAGGATGGGGACGCAAGATCTGGACCCGCCGCTTTGTTGATCTTTTGTAGTTTGAAGATGCATCTCATATCCTGTTCATGAATAGTCAACGCAGAAGTCAGAGGTGCCATGGTGGTTGGTGGTACAACAGGATGGATGTGGGGTTTGAAACTGTCCATTTCAAATCTGCAGTAGAAGTCGTCAGCTAATCCTCTTTTGTTTGCCGCTTGGGAGGATGGTCGCTTGTAGTTGGCTAGCAATTTTAATCCTAGCCATACTGATTTAGAGTCGTTGATTTAAATTGTTTTTCCATCTTTGCTGCACAATTTCTCTTTGCGATGTCAATTTTTTTTGTTATCTGATTTCTAGTGCGATTGTACAGGGCTCTTTCCACACTCCAGTAGGTGTCCTTTTTAGCCTGGGGAAGTTGCTTTAGTTTGGCAGTGAACCACGGCTTGTTGTTACTGAATGTCCAAAATGTCTTTCTTGGTACACAGACCTTCACAAAAAGTGATGTAGGATGTGACACACTATATATTCATCCAGGCTGCCAGTTGAAGTTTCAAAGACATCTAAATAGCTTTGAAGTTCTATCTTTGCATTGGTCCCCTTCGTCACTGTTTTCACCATCGGCTTCGCACATTTAAGTTTGTGCCTGGATGTTGGTATTAAGTGAACTAAGCAGTGATCAGACGAACCCAGAGCTGCACGGAGGATAGCACGGTATGTGTCATTTCGTGTAGCATAGCAGTGGTCTAAAATGTTGTTTTCCCTGGTAGGACAGTCAATGTGCTCCTTCTATTTAGGGAGTTTGTGTTTCAGTTTAGCTTTGCTAAAGTCCCCAAGAATAATGAGGGGTGAATCTGGGTGTTTTTTTTTTTTTAAGTTCGTTTCCTTGTTCAGCAAGCATTAGCAGTGCAGCGTTTGTGTCAGCCTGGGGAGGAATGTAGAGACCCATGAGGATGAAAGAGGCGAACTCGCATGGCGAGTAGAATGGCTTACAGTTCAAAAACAGCGATTCCGGGCTGCAGTGTGTTGAGCTCCGAGACGTCAGTACACCATTTTTCGTTGATACAGAAGCATATTCCGCCACCTTTCGTTTTCCCCGATGGCTCCATGACGCGGTCCGCTCGGTGTAGTTAGAAGCCCGGAGGCATTACGGCGCCATTGGGGAGGCGTTCACAAAGCCATGTCTCCGTGAAGCACAGGGCAGCAGAACGTCCGAACTCTTTACTGGTCTTTGTGAGAAGATGAAGCTCGTCCATTTTATTGGGTAGAGAGCATACATGAATCGATGGGGCGGCATTCAGCATTCCTGAAACTACAATATACTCTCATGAATGTGGGCCATTGATTGCAAATTAAATGTGTCAATGTGCCCACACTTTTTCCAACAAATGAATTTCATTTTGCAATAAATGAAAATTGCACTCCAATAAAGTCTAGAAAAGCTAAATTTTAGATATGAATGGTTTGAATTCAACTGCAGTTGAGTCTAATTGTGATTTAAAAAAAATGCTTTTCTGATCACAGAGAAATGGATAAAAAGCTTACTCATTGGGAATATGCTCATTTAAATTGAGCACTGTAAAATTATATGCATGGTTTCACTGTTATGATTGGTTCTCTGATGGCAACCATAACTCAGATGAAGCCTGCGGTTAAAATTAGTTTGACAACCTGCTGTACCAGGAGAATTCACAGAGAATGTTTAAGTTCATTGTTATTTATTGGGTTTACTGATGTTTTAAAATTTACGGACTGTGTCAAATGAAGGCGACATGATGATTGTTATTGTATGTGCATTCAGACTAATTATTATTTTTGATGGAACGCTTCACACTAACTGATTGAAACACAATTAGCTTTTATCTTTACATATTGTTACAATAATGCATTAACAATACAAGAAGACTACATGAGCAAGAAAATAAAATTACATTTCTATTGGCTTAAACTATAAATTCGCACATTTGCTCATAATATTACCACGGTAGCTGTTCCAAAATATCATACATTGGAACAAACCAGGTCATTTGATTCAAGGGAATCCAAGGTTAGTTTCAACCTCTCTTTGGATAACTTTCCTTGCCTGGTGTCAGACTTGAGATCACGCTCCTTGTTGTGGATGACTTGAATGTACTGGTCTGTACCACTGTTCTGCTGATCACTGCTTGAGGCCAGGGAGGCGGAGTCAGACTCAGTCAGAGCGTGCTCCAACTTTGGTCTTGTCTTTGATTTCACACATGGCTCCATATGCCTACTGCTGGTTGGGGACTGGCCATGTCTTCCTGGAGAATTCATGGGGTGCCTGGTTCTGACCAGTAGAGACTCTGCTCCTCTTATACTGTCTTGAGACCGTGACTTTAAACTTCTCCATCTGATATCACCTTCCTCTTCATCATCCTCTTCCTGGGCTCTGTACATCCCTCTGTTGCTCTTGACTCTGTCACCAATGTAGAAGCGTGCTGGCTGGTGAAGGTCAGATAGAGAAAAGGGTCGATGAGCCTTCTCCAACAATATTCTTCTTCTGCGTTTCCCCTCTCTCTCCTCCTCTCCATTCAGATTTTGTTGGGACAGGTGAGATCTATGTGGGTGTGCTTGGTGGTGTGGGGTACGAGGAGTGTAGCGCTTGATGTTGCATGGGTAGAGCTCCAGAATCTCTCCTGGCTCTTCCTCCATTAAGTAATGGCGCGGGATACGTGTGGCAGAGCGAAGCAGCTTCTTCCTAGGTTCATGTTCATTGACAATCACGTAGCGGGTGGCATGACCACGGCGAACCCCATAGTTGTGTGCAGTAATGATCCCAGCCGGTTCAACAGGATGTATAGCATGTAGAGTCTTCCTGTACAGGGGGTCTGAGTGGATGTTGTCAGAAGATCTGGGTGGGTGATTGTACGCCTTATGGTAGTAAGACTTGGAGTGACAGGAACCACTCTGGCCTCCAAGAAACGGTGTGTGCCTGGTATGAAGAAGGACAACATATCAGAAACAGACTATATACTGTAATTATCGTAGATGTTATTGTTAGCAGAATTCAGAAAATCATGTAACTTGGAAAAAGGTCGTGAAAATAAAGCTGGTGGCCCAAGGCCTTTGGACAGTACTGTACCAC
Source organism: Phyllopteryx taeniolatus (assembly GCF_024500385.1). NCBI lineage: Eukaryota > Metazoa > Chordata > Actinopteri > Syngnathiformes > Syngnathidae > Phyllopteryx > Phyllopteryx taeniolatus. The sequence goes on along the minus strand of NC_084503.1, from coordinate 7,415,134 downwards.
ATTTAACTCTATTTGTTTCCACAAACAAGTGAACCACAAATGTTCATGTGTCAATTTGACCTGCTAAATGTGTACTCAGAAACAAATAAAGGTGCCATATTTTACCAAAGCAACTTTTTCTCATATTTGGGATGTAATATTGGTTCTAAGGTGGCTCAGTTAACATGTGAAATATGAATTAAAATTGTCCTCGCATTCCTGAGGCCTGAAATCAGGTCTTTCAAATTTTTCGAGCTTATCTACATCACTAGCGAACCTCTCCACCGACAGTACCTCTCCACTGTCAACATAGCAAACAAGTGTGCCCTCATAAGTGGGTCTTCTACACGGAGGCAACCAATCAGAGGAAAAGGTGCGGCAGAAGTTGTATACAGTAAGTCTTTTTATCTTGTATTTATTTATTTTCGGTGCCGCTTCTCCTCACTAGGGTCGCGGCCGTGCTGGAGCCAATCCCAGCTGTCATCGGGCAGGAGGCGGGGTACACCCTCAACTGGTTGCCAGCCAATCGCAGGGCACATACAGACAAACAAACAACCAGGCGCACTCACATTCACACCTACGGGCAATTTAGAGTCTCCAATTAATGCATGTTTTTGGGATGTGGGAGGAAACCGGAATGCCCGGAGAAAACCCACACAGGCACGGGGAGAACATGCAAACTCCACACAGGTGGGGGCGGGGATTGAACCCGGGTCCTCAGAACTATGAGGCTGACGCTCTAACCAGTCGTCCACCGTGCCGCCTCCCTCACAGTATATTTCTGTCTGTCTCTTGCTCTCTCTCTAAATATCTATATCTAGCTAGCAATCATTTGTTTTAACTCAAAGTGGGTTGTGTACTGTATATACTAATAATAACACTGAGTGAACCCCCATTGCCATACATTCCAGACCCACTCGCTAGAGGTGAAAAGGTTTCGATTTCCTCAATAGACAAGTAGAAAGGTTACACCCAAAAATCTGCGATGTTGTGGGGCCACAGTAGGTGAACCATGATATTGTATTGCGGCCAGACTGTACTCCACAATACAGTCAAAATGTGTTCAAATCCATTCTCTTGACAAAACCCAGTTATATTGTTTGTTTTTTCATCAACATATCTCTCTCTCTGACACGTGTTAGGTACGCGCTCCAACCTATGTTTGGTGTGTGCGGCAGGACTTCTGGAGGATCCAGCCACAGGTCTGTTCAGCTCTCCCCGGGATGCAGACTGAGTAATTGTGCGAATGCTGTTACTGGGCTGCCGAGGAGTATGGAAGTTTGTGATGCTGCCGTTCCGTTGTGGGGAGGGAGTTTGGATGGACGGATCCTGGCTAGTGATGTCACTCTCCTGTTCATCTGGCTTTGGATCCCCCACTTCCTCTCCTGGAGCCTGAAGTCGTGCTGAGGAAAGGTTAAATATTACAGTGCCGATAAGTGAGAGTGCCCCCCACAAAAAACATGCAAATAAATAAATAAAAAACTATAATGCAAGATAGCACACCTGCAGTGATCTGGACGACTTTCTTTTTATCATCAGTGCGCTCCTAAAAGGATTAAACAGATGCTGTCATCTCTTTTCTACATTTCCTGAACCTCTTTCAAATGTGCTGTCGTATGTGATTGTCCATATTTCACTCCGTGGCTTTAAAGACAGTTGGGCTTAGTTGGGTTCATGCCGTTGGGAAGAGAACTATATTTAGTCATAATAGCTACTCCTAAAACACCAATAAAATACATTTGTAATTTATTATTACTCTAATGGACTACGTTATTGAATGTTCGATTAGTTTACAGTGGGAGATAGTCGATGTGATTAATTTGAGTTTATGAGTCAGTTTGCTCCTGATGCTCCAAATTTCTTCACTCTCTGTATGTGGGACCCATGGTAGTAATGTTGTTGTACAATATTGGGTTCCTAAGTGGAATTACATAAATGCTTCCAACCATGTATATGTATTTATATATTTGTTAATTTTGTTACAATACAATGTTTATGTGCAGTGACTGCAGTAATTTACTAGTGGGTAATCATAACATGAGTTGTTGAAGTTCATCAAGGCACTTGAGACGGCTATGGGGTCGTTCAAACCCAGAAAAAGGGTCCTGTTATATTCAGTACACACTGTCCAGCTATCGTCGTCACATGTGGCTGTAATTGTTGCTGATGCGTTGTGTGTTGCAGGTGGGTAAGAGTGACAAAATTATAACTTGCAATATTGTTAGTAGAGGAGTCTGTGTGTCCAGCAGTAATGTGAATATAATGCGTTTTGAGCACACATGTATAAGTTCAAGTCGTGTAGTAATTAGCAAATGACTACTGTAGCTATTTATGTAACAATTGACCATTAATATACTGTATATTATGATTGTACAGCAATTGCATATGGCAAACATATTTTGAGTTAGTACATTAAGCAACAGGTGCTTTTATATGAAGTGATGGAGGAACGTGAAGTTTCATGCCTCGAATTCAGTAGCCAAAGTCCAACTATCATCGTCATATGTTACACTTGCTGATGTGCTGTGTATTGCAGTGTTGTAAAGAAGATCACTTCTCAGAAAAACCCTGCACCTCTGGATTTATTTGTGTCCATGTGTGCGACATGTATACCTGTACTTTCGTTTATCAGACCTTTCAACTTTTTATCTGCCTCCGACAGGAATAAAGCAGTTATGGCCCATTCACTGCTACTTGATACTATTTAATTAGCTGTATTAATGATAATATTGTATTATGCTGTATGTGTCGTACAACAGTGGTCATACATTGACCAGGGCCCACGCCTGTGGAGATAGAATATACAGATGATTAAGTAAACATTGTAAAAGCAACTTGCAAACACATAATATCCTTTGCTGCTGTAGCCAAATATTTCCCAAAAATAATAGTAGTAGTAATATTTTCATTTTACTAAGATAAGAAATGTGGTTATTACATCCTTCCATCTCGGTTCTAGTTGGGTCCCACAGTCCAAACCTCCCAACCTTTAGAAAATGATGGTAATGTACCGTAATTTCTCGTGTATAATGCGCATTTTACCCCCCTTTTGACAATTAAAAGTCAATAGTGCGCATTATACATGGGTATAGAGGCAAATGGAAAAAAACATGCACATTTTATAACATTTTGCCGCCATCTAGTGGTTATGAAAAAGCCGTACAATTTCATTCCAAAATGCCACCGTCACCTAGTGGTTATAAAAAAGGTGTAGACTACACTTTCATTCCAATATGACAGGGGTACGTATGACTGCATATATGAACAGTTGTGCTCATAAGTTTACATACCCTGGCAGAATTTGTGAAATGTTTATTTTTATTTTATTTTATTTTTTTATGACTGATGACTTCCTCAGAAGCAACAGAAAGTTTTCACGCCTGTCATCTTCATTCTCATCTCCATTTTCATTGCTGGTTAAGTCCTCTCTCTCCATGTATTTAATCACACGCTGGCTTGAACTGAAAAAGCTGAACAGCGTTCATCGCTGCCGCGGCAGCTACTATAGCTAATCCTAAATACATAGGCAAAAGTGGGCATACCGCCCCTTTTGACGTCACTACCCAGCGACGCAAACAACAACTGCGACCAATGTTGAAATAAGATTTCAGAAAAATATATAAACCTGGAAATAATTTTCTAAAGTTGTGAGGGGCAGCTGTGGCGAACGATGTTTCCTGGAGTCCACGATCATCTCTACAGTCTTGAGTGTGTTCAGTATTGTCAGCACCAAAGCTCCAGCCACTCCACTTCCTGTCGATATGCAGACTCGTCACCGTCTTTGATGAGGCCAATGACCGTGGTGTCATCTGCAAACTTCAAGGGCTTGAAAGCCGGGTGCGTTGAGGTGGAGTCATTCGTGTAGAGAGAAGACCCGGCGAGTATGAATGACGCAAACTCACGCAGTGAGTCGAATGACTTATAGTTCACAAACAGCGACTCTAAGTCCAGGCTGCATAGTGTGCTGAGTTCCGTAACATCAGTACACAATTTTTCGTTGATGTAGAAACATATTCCACCACCTTTTGTGTTCCCCAATAGCTCCGTGTCGCAGTCTGCTCTGTATAGTTGGAAGCTGGGCAGCAGTACGCCGCCGTCAGGGATACGTCTCTGAAGCAGAGGGCGGCAGAACATGCAGTCTCACTGGTGGTCTTTGTGAGGAGATGAAGCTCGTCCATTTTGTTGAGTAGAGAGCATAGATTTGCGAGGTGAATCGAGTTCCCAAGGTATTTTGAATGAACTGAATATTTTGAATTCATAAAAGAATGATGTGTTTTTGTTGTTGTTGTTGTTGAATGCCTCCTTCACTTGAATAAGTTTAATTTGTTTGTGTTAAAACTGGAAATGTTTTGCATGTGGAAAATAATTTTGGGAATCTTTGGTATGTTGAATGATTTGAATCGGCTGAGAAATGTAAAATGTCTTTTAACCCCGAAAAAGTAATGAGAATATTAATAAAGCATTTTGGTGTCGAATAACATGTCTAACCACAACAGACCAGTGTTTGTGGTATGGCCATATATTATGTTACAGTTTAAATACACCCAAATAAAATTGGCCACCCAATCAAGAGCCAAACCCAAAAGTAAAACCAAGCAAAATGTCTTTGCAAGTGACTTTAAATTCAGGATTAACAACTTTAAATGTACGGTATATTTTCAATCTGTCAGTTGGTTAAAGACTCACTGTCTGGAGCTGGATCATCAGCTGGTTGTTGGTGAATGTTAGAGACCTGGCAATGGCCTGGAGATAGTATATCAGCATGCTAAAACACAAACAAAAAAATCAAAATCAAAGTACTAGTTCCATTGTGCGTGTGTGTGTCTGTTTGTGTACGTGTGTGTGTGTGTGTTTGTGTGTGTGTGTGGTCTTACAACAGAAGCAGTAGTGCTGGTAACACTACTACAGGGCTGGTGACATAACTCATCACTTTACTGAACCACTGGGGAAAGTCGCTGGCCACTGTTTCAGATATGATGTCATAGATTTTCTCTTGACCGCTGCAATGTACAGTTTCATACTTGGATTATCTCACAGTGAAACAATCTAGAGCGTTATCACACTTAAGAAAGCCCCTGCTCTAACGAGACATGGCAAAAACTGAATGATTTGGGATTCACATTATGAAATTAATTTCACTGATTAAGAGTGGTAAAAAGATACCAAGATACCTACAGTACTTAAGAATTGGTGAGAAACACATGCTCATCCACAGTATTTACCAATTTACTGTATCCCCAATGTAAAATGATTTTTTGGCAGCTGTGGCTACGTGGTCCATGCCACCTCCTGCCTCTGTAGGTATACCAGTTGGCTCTGGTGCCCATGTTGTGTCACTATAATGACGGGTTTAAATGCAATGGCTGAATTTTGTAATAAAATTAATGACAGTGAAGAGGGTTCTTCTTACCTAAATGGTCCACAGTGCTGTGATGGCCGGTATCTTACAATGGCAAATATTGTGGGCAACATACACAGAAATAGCATAAAGAGCAGCATCGCCAAGTAGAAATTATTTGATCTGCAACAGAGAGCGCAACAAGATATCTTGGTCATTAAATTGATTTAAAAACAGGCCTTAAAAACATAAAAATCATTCTGTCTCAAAGAAGAGAAAGAAATACTTCATTAAAAATAAAATTTGATTATTAAAGTAATGCCAAATCCCAGATTATGGTGATATATACATCCCCATGAATAAACTTGGTGGTATCCATGGCATGATACAACAGACATCCCAAGACGTAAGACAATTCCACTGGCAGGACCTCAAACTCTGTTACATATGAAAACGTTATGGCTTATATTACTAATGAAGGTAGGTGATCCAGAACCACTCTGTACAGTTCATATACTGTGTGTGTGTGTGTGTGTGTGTGTGTGTGTGTGTATGTGTGTATATATATATATATATATCTGTGTATTTTGACTGAAAAATGTCAGACCTTTGACCTAGACACCTGAATATTATATATAGATATATATATAGATATATATATATATCTATATATATATCTATAGATATATATATATAGATATATCTAGATATATATATCTAGATATATATATAGATATATCTAGATATATCTATATATATCTATATATCTATCTATCGATAGATAGATATATATATATATACACATCTATATATAGATATATATTTATATATGTATATATAGATATATATCTATATATCTATATATATAGATATATATATCTATATACCTATATATATATCTATCTATATATAGATCTATATATCTATATATATATATCTATATATCTATATATATCTATAGATCTATATATATCTATATATATCTATATATCTTCTTCTTCTTCTTTTCCTTTCGGCTTGTCCCGTTAGGGGTCGCCACAGCGCGTCATCCTTTTCCATGAGAGCCTATCTCCTGCATCCTCCTCTCGAACACCAACTGCCATCATGTCTTCCCTCACGACATCCATCAACCTTCTCTTTGGTCTTCCTCTAGCTCTCTTGCCTGGCAGCTCCATCCTCATCATCCTTCTACCAATATACTCACTCTCTCTCCTCTGGACGTGTCCAAACCATTGAAGTCTGCTCTCTCTAACTTTGTCTCCAAAACATCGAACCTTGGCTGTCCCTCTGATGAGCTCATTTCGAATTTTATCCAACCTGGTCACTCCGAGAGCGAACCTCAACATCTTCATTTCCGCCACCTCCAGCTCTGCTTCCTGTTTTCTCTTCGGTGCCACTGTCTCTAATCCGTACATCATGGCTGGCCTCACCACTGTTTTATAAACTTTGCCCTTCATCCTAGCAGAGACTCTTCTGTCACATAACACACCTGACACCTTCCTCCACCCGTTCCAACCTGCTTGGACCCGTTTCTTCACTTCCTGACCACACTCACCATTGCTCTGGACGGTTGACCCCAAGTATTTCAAGTCCTCTACCCTTGCCATCTCTTCTCCCTGTAGCCTCATTCTTCCCCCACCCCACCTCTCATTCATGCACATATATTCTGTTTTACTTCGGCTAATCTTCATTCCTCTTCTTTCCAGTGCATGCCTCCATCTTTCTAACTGTTCCTCCAGCTGCTCCCTGCTTTCACTGCAGATCACAATGTCATCTGCAAACATCACGGTCCACGGGGATTCCAGTCTAACCTCATCGGTCAGCCTATCCATCACCACTGCAAAAAGGAAGGGGCTCAGGGCTGATCCCTGATGCATTCCCACGTCCACCGTAAATTCTTCTGTCACACCGACAGCACACCTCACCGGTGTTCTGCTGCCCTCGTACATGTCCTGTATTATTCTCACATACTTCTCTGCCACTCCAGACTTCCGCATGCAGTACCACAGTTCCTCTCTGGGTACTCTGTCATAGGCTTTCTCTAGATCTACAAAGACACAATGTAGCTCCTTCTGACCTTCTCTGTACTTTTCCATCAACATCCTCAAGGCAAATAATGCATCTGTGGTACTCTTTCTAGGCAGGAAACCATACTGTTGCTCGCAAATACTCACTTCTGTCCTGAGTCTAGCCTCCACTACTCTTTCCCATAACTTCATTGTGTGGCTCATCAACTTTATTCCTCTATAGTTGCCACAGCTCTGCACATCACCTTTGTTCTTAAAAATGGGCACCAGTACACTTTTCCTCCATTCCTCAGGCATCTTCTCACGCACTAGAATTCTATTGAACAAGCTGGTCAAAAACTCCACAGCCACCTCTCCTAGATGCTTCCATACCTCCACAGGAATGTCATCAGGACCAACTGCCTTTCCATTTTTCATTCTCTTTAATGCCTTTCTAACTTCCCCCTTACTAATCATTGCCTCTTCCTGGTCCACCACACTTGCCTCTTCTACTCTCCCTTCTCTATCATTTTCCTCATTCATCAACTCCTCGAAGTATTCTTTCCATCTACCTAGCACACTGCTGGCACCAGTCAACATATTTCCATCTCTATCCTTAATCACCCTAACCTGCTGCACATCCTTCCCATCTCTATCCCTCTGTCTGGCCAGCCTGTATAGATCCTTTTCTCCTTCTTTAGTGTCCAACCTGCCATACATGTCATCATATGCCTCTTGTTTTGCCATTGCCACCTCTACCTTTGCCCTGTGTCGCATCTCAATGTATTCCTTTCGCCTCTCCTCGGTCCTCTCAGTGTCCCACTTCTTCTTAGCTAACCGTTTTCCTTGTATGATTTCCTGTACTGTGAGGTTCCACCACCAAGTCTCCTTCTCTCCTTTCCTGCCAGAAGATACACCAAGTACTCTCCTGCCTGCTTCTCTGATCACCTTGGCTGCAGTGGTCCAGTCTTCTGGAAGCTCTTCCCGTCCACCGAGAGCCTGTATCACCTCTTCCCGAAAAGCTGCACAACACTCGTCCTGTCTCAGCTTCCACCACATGGTTCTCTTCTCTGCCTTTGTCTTCCTAATTTTCCTCCCCACCACCAGAGTCATCTTACACAGCACCATCCTATGCTGTCTAGCCACACTCTCCCCTACCACTACCTTACAGTCTGGTAACCTCCTTCAGATTACATCGTCTGCACAAGATGTAATCCACCTGTGTGCTTCTACCTCCGCTCTTGTAGGTCACCCTATGTTCGTGCCTCTTCTGGAAAAAAGTGTTCACTACAGCCATTTGCATCCTTGTTGCAAAGTCTACCACCATCTGTCCCTCCAAGTTCCTTTCCTGGATACCGTACTTACCCATCACTTCTTCATCACCCTTATTACCTTCACCAACATGTCCATTACAATCTGCACCAATTACGACTCTCTCTCTGTCTGGGATGCTCAGAACTACATCATCTAGCTCCTTCCAGAATTTCTCTTTCACCTCTAGGTCACATCCTACCTGTGGGGCATAGCCACTAATCACATTACACATAACACCCTCAATTTCAAATTTCAGCCTCATCACTCGATCTGATACTCTTTTCACCTCCAGGACATTCTTAGCCAACTCTTCTTTTAAAATAACCCCGACTCCATTTCTCTTCCCATCTACACCATGGTAAAATAATTTAAACCCTGCCCCTAAACTTCTAGCCTTACTGCCTTTGCACCTGGTCTCCTGGACACACAATATATCAACCTTTCTCCTAATCATCATGTCAACCAACTCCCGAGATTTTCCTGTCATAGTCCCAACATTCAAAGTCCCCACATTCAGTTCTAGGCTCTGTGCTTTCCTCTTCTCTTTCTGCCGAAGAACCCGCTTTCCACCTCTTCTTCTTCTTCTTCTTTGACTTCGACTTCGACCCACAGTAGCTGAATTTCCAACAGCGCCCTGCAGGTTGACGGCGCCGGTGGCGGACGTTGTTAACCCGGGCCACGACCGATCCGGTATGGAATTCTTTGGATGAACGCTCATATTTGTTTGGCAAGGTTTTAAGCCGGATGCCCTTCCTGACGCAACCCTCTGCATTTATCCGGGCTTGGGACCGGCCTACAGTTTGCACTGACTTGTGCCCCCCATAGGGCTGGATTATATATATATATATATATATATATATCTATATAGATCTATCTATCTATCTATCTATCTATATCTATATATATATCTATATATCTATCTATATATCTATCTATATATATATATATATAATATTCAGGTGTCTAGGTCAAAGGTCTGACATTTTTTCAGTCAAAATACACAAAGAATACAAATACAAAATTACAGCACACTCAACTTTTAACACCATGGTTGTAATCACTCCGTTTTGGAGGGGCAGTTCTGCCTCATTCAAATGAGCCACTGCTCACCCCACACCCCATCTATATTACTGAACCAAAGGTGATTATGGCATTGGTTACCATGACAACTGGAGGCAGAGCTACCGGGTTGCCATGAAGGGACCCAGAGAGTGAAGAAAAAAAAGTCACCTTAAGGATTCGAAGATCAATTCCTTTTTCACTTGTGGAGGTAAAACTTTGATCACACAGTACTGAATTACACTTACTCTGATTTACAATTTGTATGAGCTGTGCACGTGGACATGTGCATGTCACACTGGATGGGTGGGCAGCCACTCCAGAGACCCAACTATTTGTAAGTAAATGAAAATGTCAATATTCCATAATCCATCCATCCATCCATTTTCTGAGTCGCTTTTCCTCACAAGGGTCGCAGGAGTGCTGGAGCCTATCCCAGCTATCATCGGGCAGGAGGCGGGGTATACCCTGAACCGGTTGCCAGCCAATCGCAGGGCGCATAGAAACAAACAACAATTCGCACTCACATTCACACCTACGGGCAATTTAGAGTCTTCAATTAACCTCGCATGCATGTTTTGGGGATGTGGGAGGAAACTGGAGTGCCCGGAGAAAACCCACGCATGCACAGGGAGAACATGCAAACTCCGGATTGAACCCCGGTCCTCAGAACTGTGAGGCAGACGCTCTAACCAGTCGTCCACCGTGCCGCCATTCCATAATGTATCCCCTTTAATGTTTTGTGTCAGTCCAGGAACCAGGTACTATCCATTTAAGAGTACACTCTTTTTCTTTTAGAAAACAATGGATGACACTAGTACTAAAGAAGCAAAGGCCTGACCTGGACGCTTTGAAGACCTGCTGATGGGGAACATTACAGGTGAGGACTGCCCAGCTCCTGAGATACATTAGACCAATCAGCTTCAACACATTAAAGGCAGGAAGACAAGGGGAGAAAAACGCTCCCATCCTGTGAGAGAGAAAGAGTTATTTTCAAACCTTGTGGGTGACATCAGTAAAAGACATCCATTGAGTTTATTGTTGCATGGTGACAGTTCTGAAATTAGATGACAAAATCTGACGGGGCTGGGCACAGAGGTGGAATTGAGACATAGAGGTCTTTTGCAACAGGGTCATGGATACTGAGCAGCACCGGACAGACTGTTAGCTGATCTTCTATTGCAGTCAAGCAAGCTAAAGATTTTACAAATGTTTCAACTTACCAGATCATCCCTTGGTTATAAATCAAGTGCAAGACATTCTCTGCTATTTTGAATTCCCCGTATTCAGGCTGAAAATACACACATAACCATGTAGTTTTAAACAAAATTTGTAATTTCCCTGCCACAAAACTTGAACTCATAAATTATATGATCAAATGACTGGTGTTCTCATCGATCTGGCTAAATGTTTACCGTATATCAATAAAAGCACACTCTAAAAACAGGTGGGTCAAAAATAACTCAATTGTTTTTGGTTTTTTTAACTCAGCCACTGGGTAATTATAGCACCAAGCAAACAGTTGTTAATTTGACCCAGTAGAATGGGTTGGTCGATTTTAACCCAACAGATGAGTTAAATATTTCACCCAAATGCTGTATCGAATCAACTACAATGCTGGGTTGTTTCAATCCCATGTGTGTTATATGTTGTCCCCATATGCTGGGTCAAATTAACTACAATGCTCAGTTGTTTCAACCCCATTGCTTGTCACACACTCTTCTCAGACGCTGGGCCAAGTCAACTACAATGCTGGATTTTTTCAGCAGCCATGTTTGTTAAGACATTTATTGCGGCAAAAAAAAAAGAATTACATCCAAGTACATTTTTTTACTTTGGAAAAAATTGCTGTAATTTTGTTACAGTCAATTACGCTACTCTATCACAAGTTGAGGTAACCCAATCCCCACATGCTGCCCGATGTTGTCCAGTCTCAGAAGCTAAGCAGGGTCGTTTCTGGTTAGTACTTGGATGGGAAACCACCTAGGAATAACAGGTGCTGGGGTTGGGCAGTGGGCCAATTACCTGCTCCTGTAAAAAAAAAACTGGATTGCTGAAACTGCAATTGTGGCCTAATGTACCTCATGGCATTGAGAGCTCTAACTACTGACTAACCTCAAGTTGAACTTCTGATTCATTATAAACTACTATTTTTAATTACACCTTAATCAATAGATTTTCTTTGGTCACAAGCCAAAACGTTACTTAATGTAGGTCACTATAATATGCATGCACAACAAAAACTTTTACAATGGAGAAAAGTTACATTTGCAATCAAAACATATTTAAAGTCGAACAACTTATGATGATATAAAATAAAAACAGGATAATTCTCTTCAAAAGACCTTTATTGTGATGATTGTGTATTGTTCAAACCTTATGCAACCTAATAATTGCCAATAAGCGTAAAAGTTGACAATTTGTACCATTGCAAATCAAGGTCAAAAACATCTATCAAGGGAAAAAAATACAGTTCAATAAATTCTTGAACATGATAAAAGCAAAAAAACATCAATTCTCCTATTCAATGTTGACATTTTAAGTGCAGTGTCACAGTATATGTACAACACAAATCTGAATACAACCTAGAAAAACAAACATCATGCTCTATCCAAATGCCTCTCTTTAAGCATCCAATATTTAGAACTTGACACTCTTTGCGTCATTTTCTTTGATCCTATATCTCCATGAATATTTTCTGTAGAGCATCAAAAGTGTGCTTTCACATACTTGGGTTGGACAAGTCTTGCACAGAGATAAGGCCAAACACCATGGCGCATCCATGTGCGTGTAATGGCAACTCACATAGAACTTTCACACCTCCAATAATGATGCCAAATGTCACATGGTGTTTGAAGAGGTTCACCCCGCCATCCCTGATGACACACTGCCATGGTCCACCTGGCAATATCCTGTTCCACATTACTCCTGACCAAACTGATAAAAGACAATAAATTTATTAGAAAGTTCTTCAGATAAAAGCAGTGTCTAATGTACCAAAATAAAAAAATATATCTACACAAACAACTCTCAGTTAGATCTAAATTACAAAAAAACGAAAATGTAAAAATTTAATGTGCAAAGTCCAGTTGATGGTCAACTTTTTCAAATATTTTTGTCATAGCAAACATTTGATGGCTACAAGATAAGTATTTGTACAAGTATTCCAAGACGTAAACATCTGCTGCGACTAAAAAATTAATACAGCAAAGCAAATTTGTTTATATAGCGCATTTCATACACAAGGTAACTCAACATGCTTTAAATGATTAAAAGCATTTACAAGCAAAGAAAAAAAACAGCTTATAAACGTTTAAAACAAAGGAAAATAAAAATACAATTAAAAGAGCATACAGTGCAAGAAATATCATTTAAAAGTGGAAATGCTCTAAAAAGCATGAGAAAAAAGAACACCTGGACTTAAAAACAATCACACTTGGGGCTGACGTCACTTCTGTTGGCAACTTATTCCATTTGTGTGCAGCATAACAGCTAAATGCTGCTTCACCATGTTTGCTTTGGACTCTATGTTCCACTATTTGACCGGTAGATCTTAGGGCCCTACTGGGTTTATATTCCATTTCTTTCTTTCATTTATTCAGGATCCAAACCATTTAATGATTTATAATAGTACATTTAATTAGTTATTTTATGTATTATTATTATTATTAATAGTTAATTTTTTTTAAATAGTATAATGCGGCTTCAGAGTGTCTTCAGACCCTTTTGGTTTTTACCCTATTTTGTTGCATTGTAGCTTCAATTTAAATGGATCAAATTAATTATCCATTATTATTTGGATTTACCATGATAAACTATGTAGATTTATACCACTAAACTCGTTGAGAATATCATTTACCAGCAGTAGTGTCCTCCACCAGTGTGTCATTTGACTACTGTCCAATCTCATGACACCAAATTTACAACAAACCCGAGTATTTCTTGAGAATCTTAGACCATTTATGAACTTGAATATTAAATATTCAAAGACACATTTTCTAAAGCTTAAGTGATCAGTGCTAAACTACTTACCAAATACTCTTACTCTGCTTTTTAAGAAACTGTGATAACGCCTGTTAACGCCTCCTGTTTACATGCCGTAGTGTCCATGGGTAAGACACATAACCGCTAACTGACCTGAAGGGTAGAGGGTCTGTGAATGGGTTAACAGAGTTAACAGCTCCTGATGGGCAGGTTAGCTCTTTCCTATCAATGTATGAATTTGTGTGAAACTGTGAACATATGAATGTGATGAGTACTGTAAAGAACTTTGAGTGGTCTGAAGACTAGAGTAGCATGTATTAAAACCAAGTCCATTTACCATGACACATTTGTGTTGACAAAATTACCACTGTTGCTTCTACATACGTTAAGGCTGCACAACATTGGGAAAAAAAAATTACACTGCGATTGTTTTGTAACCCTGCGGTATAGTAAACTGCGATTTGAAAAAATACAGATGACAGCATACTCGTGACGTGAAAACCATCACACGTTTTTCTTATTCCCTCTGTGTATTCTTGGGACAGTTTGTCATGACAACAACCATTATAAATAGGCTTTACACGATCAGGATTTTTGGGGCCGATTTAAAAAAAACAATAACCGATCACAACATGGAGCAATGTGTCTATTTAAATGACCTGTTCATTTACTGTATATACTTGTGTGCTTAATTGCTCCAAAAATTATATTTACAATAAATATGTATCTTTGTTCATCTATTTATCCCACTGAGGCATAGTGACAGACCGTAAGATAATAGTCTTCCATTAGATGGCAGGAAGTACATACAGTAATTAATGTGTCCACTTTTTGTGACATTTTGTCTGTTGGTGTGCCGTGAGTTTTTCAATTGCAAAATATGTTCCTTGGCTCCATAAAGGTTGGAAATCACTGCTCTAGTCAGATTGTGTATTCTAATCAGTCAGGTCAAACCAACATTACAACATGACAGAAATAATGGGTGATAACTTACTGTAATTAAATTACTTTGTTGTAATTAAATTACTTCACCCACAGCGAAACTTTAGAGCATGATTTGACAGAACGACGGCATGTTTACGTACAATCGTTAGTGCTAGCACTAGCTTGCCAGGCTACATAACGTTTCGTTGCCTGCTTGCGAGCCGTATCGTATTAAAAGTATGTGAACATACCTCAAGCAAGCCTTAAACGAACGTTCTCTCATGTCCTGAGCACCGCTGACCACCAACACACATTTTTCCCCATTTTGTCCTTATAATACAATTATAATCCACCCTCGTTGTCATCGCCACAGTAACGAGTGCATCCAGTCGCAGTTGACAAGATAAAGCCCAATGATCGTAAAAAACGGGATGCGGTGGTATCGGAATACAAAGTTTATTGCAGTAGTCTGACGTAGTGCGATCGTGAAGGAGCAAATTTGTCTTGTAGTCTGATCCGGGCATTACATGTTGTCTGTCCTACACCGCCGACATTTATTTATTTTTTTAATACCTTTATTGGCCGTCAGATATTTACAGTACTACGTCAAAAGACACGCGACAAGGCTAAAAATAAACTAGCTTTTGGATTCAAATATACTGTGCACGATGGCGACGCGGAGTAAATGTCTTTTGCAGAGCCGATCAATGACGTCATTGATCAGATCGGCGAATTATGACATTAAAGAGGATCAGCATACAATGCTAATTATCGGCCGATACCAATCAGGCCGATAAAATCGGTGTAAAGTCTAATTATAAACTGAAAATAAATTATGTTCAACAGCGCATCGAAGTATACGCAGTAATTTGTGTGAAGTCTACCTCTAATTAAATGCATAGTACTGAGCAGGTAACAGTCATTTATTTTCATGCCAGTTATACTTTAGAGTCATTAGCGCATTATTAACACTTTCCATTTGTTTTTAATCAATGTTATTTTAAACATACGACCAACGATTTGACCCTATGACGCCAAAATGAAAAGTCTCGCATGTTTGATTTTTGGGACGGCAGACAAAGGAGCAGAAAACAGTGGTGAAAAGAAGATAATTGAGAACTGATAAATATAAGAAACTGACATGCAAACACCAAAGGCAGGAAAAAGGTGACAAAAAAAAAACAACATTGTAGGGTGGGTCTGGGGGGATCCCCTGGAAATTGTTAAATAAGAAATAATTGATCAATAAATTTCTACAAATTCCTCCTGATAAGACCTACGCAAGTATGATACTTAAACACGACGCCTCGTGTTTGTGTGCATGCGCAATGTGACGTCCTATTTTGTGCGCGTGTGATGTCATGGACATGTTCCGTCCACAGTAGAAGCTGTATTTGTTTTAGTAATGTGAACGACTACATAAAAAGATCGCAAAAAACTAGAATTGGGCATCATGCCCTGCAGTGTGAACGTAGCCTTAAACTATTGACAGTACAATTGTGACTGGTGGAATGATGGCGGCAGTACATGTTCGGTACCAGAGTTCTTTTGCTCCCTGCATTGCATGACCTAGCAATGTAATTATTGCACATGCGCACATCACGATGCCAGTGATCAAACATTGTATCATGCAGCCCCAAATTACTTGTTACAACTGTAACTGATAGGGTCAATTTTGATGACATGGGCAAGTACATACTTGATCAAGAACTTTCAGTGTACATTATTTTGAGTCTTCTCTTGCACAGTTCCTCTCTTGTTTTTGATGACCGCAATTAGCTTGCTGTGCTGCTTGTCCGCCAGGAAGCCAGGAATAACGGTGCAAGTGGAACACTTGGAATTCTCAATTCACCATTGACCTTTAAAAACAAAATGGAACACGCATTATGATTATATTACAACTGTGTGATGAGATCTTCTTTAACATCGGGGCCATCACAATGAAGATGAGAAAAACTGTCATTTGGCTACTACACAGGCCACAAGTGACATTTTGCTATTGATGAATAACAGTTGCTTACATCATCCATTGTGAACAATGCAGGCCATCTCTCTTTCAACTCGTCTACTTAGTTTCCATTCCCACAAGGTCCCGTCTTGGCAGCGAATGTCTTGTCCATTTTGTCCTTTATCACTGCACAACAGTTTAATATCTTCACTTCCCTTAAAAGTGACAATAGCTCATCTTCCAAATAGTCTATGGACTCTCCAGTTGGAATGTCAGGTACAGTACATGTTGACCTCTCCTTGAGCAGTCACCTTATTGTGGTGGAGGGGTTTGTGTGTACCAATGATCCTAGGAGCTAAGTTGTCTGGGGCTTCACGTCCCTGGTAGGGTCACCCATGGCAAATAGGTCATAGGTGAGGAACCAGACAAAGCACGGCTCCAAAAACCCCTATGAAGAATAAATTAAATGGATCTAGGTTTCCCTTGCCCGGACGCAGGTCACCAGGACCCCCCTCTGGAGCCAGGCCTGGAGGTGGGCTCGAAGGCACAGCCCGAAAGTGTAACGTGGGTCCCCCTTCCCATGAACTCACCACCTGTGGGAGGGGCCATAGGTGTCGGGTGCAGTGTGAGCTGGGCGGTGGCTTAAGGCGGGGACCTTGGCGTTCCGATCCCCTGCTACAGAAACTGGCTCTCGGGACGTGGAATGTCACCTTTCTGGGAGGGAAGGAGCCCAAGCTGATGTGTGAGGTAGATAAGTTCCGACTAGATGTAGTCGCGCTCGCCTCCACACACGGCTTGGGCTCTGGTACCAGTCCTCTTGAGTGGGGTTAGGCTCTTTTCAACTCTGGAGTTGCCCATGGTGAGAGGCGCCGAGCAGGTTTGGGTATACTTATTGCCCCCCAGCTTGGCGCCTGTACGTTGGGGTTCACCCTGGTGGACAAGCGGGTAGCCTCCCTCCGCCTTTGGGTGGGGTGACGGGTCCTGACTGTTGTTTGTGCCTATGCACCAAACAGCAGTTCAGAGTACCCACCCTTTTTGGAGTCCTTGAAGGGGGTACTGGAGAGCGCTCCCGCTGGGGATTCCATCGTTCTGCTGGGGGACTTCAATGCTCACGTGGGTAATGACAGTGAGACCTGGAAGGGCGTGATTGGGCAGAACGGCCCCCCCAATCAAAACCCGAGTGGTGTTCTGTTATTGGACTTCTGTGCACAACACGGATTGTCCATCACGAACACCATGTTCAGACCAAAGGGTGTCCACATGTCCACCTGGCACCAGGACACCCAAGGCCGCAGTTCGATTATTGACTTTGTGGTCGTATCATTGGACTTGCGGATGCATGTCTTGGACACTCTGGTGAAGAGAGGGGCGGAGCTGGCAACTGATCACCACCTGGTGCTGAGTTGGCTCCGATGGTGGGGGAAGATGCCGGTCTGACCTGGCAGGCCCAAACGTATTGTGAGGGTCTGCTGTGAACGTCTGGCAGAATCCCCTGTCAGAAGGAGTTTCAACTCCCACCTCCGGCAGAACTTCTCCCACGTCCTGGAGGAGGTGGAGGATATTTATTATTATTATTTTTAATCAGTTTATTTGAAAGGGGACAATGAAATTTCATAAAACACATGAAATACACATGGTTAAAAAAGCCAGAATTAGCCAGAAGGCTAGTTTTCATCTGTAGTCCCCTGGCCATGATGTAAAAAAGCAGTAAAATACATCTACAAGACAATATAATACAGGATACATAATCAAATACTTACTATACTATTAAGAGAGAATAAAACCACAAATCATTTGATCATAACGAAAAAAAAAAACATCATAACATACTTGTCTTTTAGTGTTGGCAGCTATAGGTGTTAACTAGCCACATTTTCAGTTTTTTTTGTGAAGGCCTTGTATGTTGTAAGCAGTTTAACCTCCTCAGGTACTGAGTTCCACTCACCAGCGCTCCTCACTGACCAGGCTGACTTACTGAAAGTGCTCCTGCGCAGAGGAATGAGACAGTCACCTCTGACAGAGCCTCGAGTGACACGCTCAGAGCTGTTTGTTTGGCTGATGAACTCAGCCAGAGGAGCTGGGGCCAAATCATGCAGTACTTTATAAATCAAATTTAAATCTGCTAATATGTGAAGACTGTCCCAGTTTAAAAGACTGTATTTTTTTTAAATTGCACAGTGATGATAGTGCCTTGGTTTTTTTATCCATCACTTTAATTACTTGTTTGTACAAAACTTCCAATGTTTTTTTTTTTTGCATTCTGACCAGCCTGGGACCAACTGGTTATGCAATAGTTAAAGTGACTAAGAATCATTGAATGCAAGTAAATTTTTGCGGCTTCAGTTGACATTTCATTTGGAATTGCACGAAAATTTGCGAGGTTTAATTTGATATTTTTACACAATTTGTCAATATGGGCTTTAAAGGAAAGCTGTGAATCTATTATTAACCCAAGATATTTGTATTGGCTGACAATTTGCATTTTTTCTCCATTAACAAGTATGTCGGGGTCAGGTGATGCTCTATTTGTTTTAGTGAAAAACATGCCTACAGTTTTAGAAACGTTTAGCTGTAGACAGCACTCCTGCAACCAAGTTGTGACACAGGACATCGTATTAGTGAGTTTAGCAGCAACAGTATCTTTGGAGCGACCATGAACAAAGAAAACCGTGTCGTCTGCATACATTACGCACTCTGCTTCAGAACAAACAGTGGGCAAATCGTTGATATAAAGACTAAATAAAAGGGGGCCTAATATTGATCCCTGAGGGACTCCAGAGGTTAGAATAAGAAACTCTGATCTGCAGTTGTTAACTGATACAGATTGTGTTCGGTCATGCAGATATGATTCAATCCAGCTCACAGCTTTGCGAGAGAAGTTAAATTTTGAGAGCGTGGTAAGAAGAACAGAGTGATTTACTGTATCGAAAGCTTTCCTGAGGTCCAAGAACACCGCCCCTACAACTCCACCATTGTCGAGAGAATATTTTATTTTCTCAATGAAGAGGCATGTAGCCATTTCAGTGGAATGCTTGGATCTGAAACCAAACTGCATGGCGTGGAGAGAGGGGGAGCTGCTGATTAAATAACGGACAAGCTGCTCTGACACCCATTTTTCTGCAACTTTGGAAACGGCCGGAAGAATGCTTATAGGTCGGTAGTTATTCAGAGAAGTTGAGTCACCGGATTTAAAGACAGGGGTAACAATAGCAGATTTCCAGGCCTTTGGAAAGTGACCAGATGAAATTGAAAGATTAATGATTGAGGCAACAGGAGAAGCAAGAGTTGAACCAAGATCTTTGAGCATGTTCGTGTCCATTCCAAAAACATCCTTTGCCTTAGATGGTTTGAGTGAATGAATTCAATCGATAACTCTGGTCTCAGTAATATTTGTAATAGTAAAGAACTGCGTTGCAGACAATGCAGGGTATTCCTTCCTTTGTTTTACTGCAAACTTAGACGAGATTTCTGACACAGATTCAATGAAGTATTTGTTAAAAGTTTCAGCCATCACTTGAGGTTCCGTCAGGATGTTTCCATTTAATTGAATTTGCATTAGTTTTGTTTTGTTATTTTGTGTATCACCCAATAGTTTTTGAATATTATTCCAGGTTATTTTTGCATTTCCCTTCGCACTATTCAAAGCAGTAATGAAAAAGTCAGCTTTAGATTTTCTTATTTCTTTCACTACCCTATTTCTCAGTGAAATAAAGTGGTGTCTATTGTATTCTGATTTGACCGACAACTTCAAGGAATGATCGCGTTCTTGCATCAGTTTCAGAATAAATGTGTTTAACCAAGGAAGGCCATTCTTTCTAGCTTTTAGTTGAATTATCCGTGTAAATTGTATAATAATTTCTTGTATTTTGTTGGCAAATTTAGAACAATCCTCATCTAAATTTTTACCAGCGAGTAATACATCCCAGTTTACTTCTTGAATAGAATCTTGGAAATTTTGTTGTTCATATTTTGGTATCCTATTGGATTCAGTGGTGGCCAAGGGTTTGAAGCGCTTTTTATTTAATTTTCTTGTGACCATTATAAGATTGTGATCAGACAATCCTGTGAGCATATTGTATGGCTTCAAGATCCTTTCTGGCCTATTCGTAAAAGCTAGATCAATCTGAGTTCGGGTGGAGTTTGCAATTCTCGTAGGGCCATTAATTACCTGATATTGAGTCCGACCAGAGCTGTGGCCGTAAGGCAATCCCCGAACCCGATGGTGGACGCCAGCGGTGAGGGATGCCGTCAAGCTGAAGGAGGAGTGCCATCAGGCCTTTTTGGCCTGTAGGACTCCTGAGGTAGCTGATGGGTACCAGCTGGCCAAGCGGAATGCAGCTTTGGTGGTCGCTGAGGCAAAAACCCGGGCGTGGGATGAGCGTGCTGCTGCATTTAATTAGACAGAGCGAATCATTTCAAGCTTTCCTAACTTTGTAAAAACAAGCAAATTAACCATCCATGCTGTAATTTCCATACTATTGGAGTTCATTTCATTTCAATCTTCACGTCAACATTTCAACTTGCGATGCCAGATTTCCTTCGCATTCCGACCGTTTAAAAGTTTACTCCCAAATTACGGTTGGAAACACGTCCGGGACTCTTCCTAAAGCATTCTCCGTTTCTTTTCTTCTGTGTGGACTATTCGCTGCCGAACGGCGGTGGACATCGAGCCCAGCGAAGGCTCCGTGATGTGGATATGAATCACACTGGCGCTATGTTGGTGCATCCTTCGTTTATCACACTTAGGGGAAGGTGTATTCCAGTAGATAAAAAGTGTACACAAGCGCCAGCTCAGTGCGCGCGCACGCCCCATCTTAAATTTGCCTGAAGAGCGGTGTCCATTATCAAGCATGACTGAAAAACGAGCCTTATAGTACTAACATGCGCTACATGACAGCAAAATAGTGTCAGCAACAATACCATATATATATATATGTTACATTTGTAAAGAAAAAAAACGTCAAGGAAAGCATAGTCTTGCGAAAGATAAATTCATGCTATCCTGGATTAGCTACAGGCAGAATTATAGTAGTCGGTTAAATTTGTTGTCCATTGTCCAACCTCTAAAGCATACATATCCAAGTATCGTAAAACACACCTTAGACTGTATCAACATTCAAAACCTTCAATTCTTACCTCGTTTGAGTTTTCGTGAAGCCAAGGATGTCCGCCGTCCTCACTTTCCAATATGGCGGACAAAATTTTTTTTATCGGTGAGGTGGAAGGTGGAAACGGACCAATAGGGAGCCTGATGTTCACGATGTTGGTCACGTGATATGAAAAGTTCTGCTCTCAACGTTCTGGTCTCAAGTCAAAACATTAACCCAGAATGGGACGTTATTTTAATGTTTTAAACTAACATTCCCGAACCCAGCGGCTGAGTAGATAAAATAACCCATCTTGGATTGAGAGATTTGACCCAGCACAAAGACAACCCACAATGGGGAAAACATTTCATAACCCAGCATTTGGGTAGATGAAATAACCCAGTTTTATTTGGTGTGTATTGGGCTTAAACATTCCCCAGCTAACCACTTTTAACTCTACTTGTCACACTAACATTACATTTCTCAGCGTAATAATCAATTAAAACAACGTGAAATTATTTACACAGTATATAATAAGCAGGGAATCACGCTCGCTGGAAAAAAGAGACTCGGGAGAGAAAATGCATTTACAAATATTGCATTGTAGCAGATATTTCTAAATAGTGGATGCATGTTTTCATCATTTTTGGAAACAATGCAGCTAAACATGAGAGACTTCATTTTAAAAAAAAGTAACATCCTTGTTAAATAAAGCCAAAATTAGAAGTTAATGTTATGTTTTTAACAACTGTGTTCGCTGTCCTTTCAGGCCAGCCGATTTAACGAGTGAAACCTTTTAGCATGACTAAAAAACATATCTTCTACCCATCATTCACAGTAAGATAAATAAATAATAAGGAAATGAGGTGACGTGTGTTCAACTTACAAACTTGCTCTCCAAATCCCAACAGCAGCAGTCACTGAGGTAGCGCACAACCAAACCTCTGATGAAATCAATGAGCAAGATGCTGGCCACTGTAAAGATCATGTCGATGATGGACAATTTCAGCATCTCCTGGAGGTACAGCATATGGTTCAAACATAATGATAGAAATATTAGCTAAAAAAATAATAATGGGTTCATTTATAACTAGTGTCTTTAAAATGTTTCGTTTGTCTTCCATTCATCAATCTACAACCCCAGTTCCAATGAAGTTGGGACGTTGTGTTAAACATAAATAAAAACAGAATACAATGATTTGAATATCATTGTATTCTGTTTTTATTTATGTTTAACACAACGTCCCAACTTCATTGAAATTAGGGTTGTATTAGCTATAGGAGACCACTTAACATAAACACATCCTATCTGAAAGAACAGCCTCTTTGGGGAGGGTCTTATGGGGGATAAATTACAATTTTAAATACATCTCATCCATACAGTACATAATGTCTGCCAAGGAGGTCATACAGCGGCTGAAATAAGTATTTAAGACGTCACCTTTTTTTTCACTAAATATCAGAATCAGAATCCTCTTTATTTGCCAAGTATGTCCAAAAAACACACAAGGAATTTGTCTCCGGTAGTTGGAGCCGCTCTAGTACGACAACAGACAGTCAATTGACAGAGAAGACTTTTGAGACATATAGACATTGACAAAAAAAAACATTCACTGAGCAATAGTTGCTAGTTATCTGGTAATGCCGGTACATATATATATATATATATATATATATATATATATATATATATATTTATTTATTTTTTTTACAATTGTGCAAAAAGATGCAGAGTCCTCTAGCACTTATAGCAGTTCGAATGACTAATATTACAATAGTCCGGTGCAATGACCATTGTGCAAAGGGCGCCGAGACTTCAAGGAGTGTATGCGGTTTCAAGTGACGAGTCGTGCGATAATCTGGGACAATGTTGATTGTGCAAATGTTGCAGATACTCCTCAATCAGTGTGCAAATGGAGCAGATGCTACTCTGGCATGAGTGGCCAGCATTGGTCAACAACAGATATCCAAATAAAATAAATAAATATATTTCCAAAGGTGCTATTGACATGAATTTTTTACCAGATGTTGGCAACAACCGATCTAATTCATACATGCAAAGACAGTAGAACAAATAAAATCAGCCCTTGCCGGTGCAAATGAATATCAGCTGGTTGAGTCCTAATTGATGGCCTAAATGCCAAGGTGTGATTCAAAACACATCTCATGATGGGTCAGAGCAAAGAGCTGCCTCAAGACCATCGCAAACTAACTGGTGCAAAACAAAACGATGGCATTTAATTGTAACTCGCGCATATCTAAGCTTATGAATGTTCCAGTGAGCATAGTTGCGGCCATAATACGTAAGTGGAAAGCCAATCATAGCACTATAGTGCTATGATTATATATGATATAATATAGTCCGGTCTGATGAGAGCAAAATTGAACTGTTTGGAGGAGAAATGGCACTGCACATCACACTAAGAACACCATACCAACAGTGAAGTTTGGAAGTGGGAACATGATGGTGTTGGGCTGCTTTTCAGCAAATGGTACTGGTAAACTTCACATTATTGAATGAAGGATGAATGGGCAAATGTACCGAGACATTCTTGACAAAAATCTGCTGCCATTTATGAGGATGATGAAATGAAACAAGGGTGGACAATTCAGCAGGATAATCCAAAACAATTGGTTTCAAAGAAAAAAATAAAGCTGCTAGAAGGGCCCAGCCAATCACCTGACTTCAATTCAATCGAAAATGTATGGAAAGAACTGAAACTCAAGATCCATAAAAGAAGCCCCCGGAACCTTCAAGTTTTGAAGACTGCTTGTGTGGAGGAATGGTCCAAAATCACATCAAAGCAATGCATGCGACTATTTTCTCTATACAGGAGGCATCTTGAAGCTGTCATTGCAACGAAAGGCTTTTGTACAAAGTATTAAATAAATACCAGTTGCATGTTCAATACTTTTTCCCTGTGTCATTTCACAGGGAATATTATTACACACAACTTCATTGCTAAACGTATTTGTTCTACTTTCTTTGTATGTATGGATTACTTGGCTTGTTCCCAACATCAAGTGAACCTTTCATGTCAATAGTGCCTTTCGAAATATATTTAATGAGAAAAATGGTGATGTGTTAAATACTTAATTCAGCTACGGTACATATTTTTTCATCATTGTGGATTGTGTGTTTATGTGTCTGTATGCAACAAACTGTTTTGCGTATGTAGGTTGTAGTAAATTTTATCCAGATTGCCCATAATGCACATTTAGCAGCAATTTATGGTTTAAAAGAAAGAATCACAATGCAAATGACATTTCCATCCATCCATTCATTTTCTGAGCCGCTTCTCCTCACTGGGGTCGCGGGCGTGCTGGAGCCTATCCCAGCTATCTTCGGGCAGAAGGCAGGGTACACCCTGAACTGGCTGCCAGCCAATCGCAGGGTACATATTAACAAACAACCATTCACACCTACGGGCAATTTCAGAGTGTCCAATTAGTGCATGTTTTTTGGATATAAAACTAATAAAATGGTGCCGGCACGGTGGATGACTGGTTAGAGCGTCTGCCTCACAGTTCTGAGGACTGGGGTTCAATCCCCGGCACCGCCCGTGTGGAGTTTGCATGTTCTCCCCGTGCGTGCGTGGGTTTTCTCCGGGCACTCCGGTTTCCTCCCACATCCTAAAAACATGCATGGTAGGTTAATTGATGACTCTAAATTGCCCGTAGGTGTGAAATATGAGTGCGAATGGTTTTGTTTGTGTGTGCCCTGCGATTGGCTGGCAACCAGTTCAGGGTGTACCCCGCCTCCTGCCCGAAGATAGCTGGGATAGGCTCCAGCACGCCCGCGACCCGAGTGAGGCTCAGAAAATGGATGGATGGATGGAACTAATAAAATGGTAAATAGAGTGCACTTATATAGTGCTTTAACTGTACCATCACGTTGCCCAAAGCGCTTTAAAGATGCTCACACATTCACCCACACATACACCAATGGACAGCTGCTACCATACAAGGCACTGCCAGGCCCACTGGGAGTTATTTAGGGTTCAGCGTCTTATAACGACACTTCAACAGTGGACAGTCAGGACCGGGATTTGAACCTTCGAACACTGGACTGGAGGAAAACCACAACGTGAATACTTACGTACTAAATGTGAGTCTCTGAAGGACAGACCATTTCAGACTAGAATATTTTCTAGCGTTAATATCATATGAATATACATTGCCAATGGCAATCTGTCAATCAGATCCATATTTCAATTTTCAGTTATAGCAAATAATACAATTCATTACAATTATGAATAGACTATAATATATTGCAGCCATATCACATTATAAATTCATACATTTTCTATACCACTTATCCTATCCTTTTTAGGGTCACAAGGTAGCTGCAGCCTATTCCACCTGACTTAGGCTGAGAGGTGTGGTACAGAAGAGATCACAGCCAACCACAGGTATTGACAACTGCGCTATATTAGATTTATAAATTTGTCATTGAATTACTGTAATAAAGAAAGTCACAAACATAACCTGCCCAACGTAGGTTTCCCAGCACTGGTCCTGCTGAGAGCGAGTGTTCTTTTCAAACTGAGCTGTCTCGTTGGAGAAGGTCTCAGAGCTGCCCCTGCTTCTGTTGGTCACATCTAGCATCGTGGCAATGGTGGCTATGGTGCTGTTGCGATGGGAGATTTCAGACACCAGGGTAGACAGGCTGGATGCACCAGGCTGTGCAATAGTGGCCAAATAGGAGCTGGTGTTAGACCAGTTTGCTGGACTCACTGGAATCTGAAACAACATCCAGATACATTCGTTATCACCTCAATCTGTCAGATTTTTAAATCAGTCACATCTCCTACAATTACTTTTTAAATAAATTAATGTATTTTGTTACTTACATAAGCAGACTTGCCACAAGTTTAGTTTTTTTTTGCAAACAGCAACCAAGTGACTGTGACAGAAGATTTTAATACAATCATCCATTAATTTTCTATTGTACTAATCCTGTTAAGGGTATCAGGAAGCTGGACCCTATTCCAGCTGACCCTGGGCAAAAAGCAGTCTACACCCTGGACTTGTCAAGCTACTCAGTGTAATTTTCGCCGAGAGTGCCCTTGCACGGAAGTCAGCCGAGTGAGCCACTACACTAACAGTGACCTTGGTTGTAATATGTTCTAAAATAAAATAATGTGTGCTTTAATGTTTATATCTGAAATTATGTAAACATCATTCATTCATTCCTCTGGTGATGAATGTCATTTGAAGAAAAAATAAGTCAATACTGTAAGTGAGGCTCTCAAAATAAGCATTGCCCTGATCATATTATATCCAGTATGAACAGACATCCGTCGAATGCTGTTCAAGAGGTATACTGTATGTTGTGAAGTGTAAGGAATACCGGTACTTCCATAGTGCAGGCACAGTCAGCGGACACAACATGCACTGTTTCTACGTCTTTCACTGGTAGAGTATCTTAGGTTACTGAGGTAATTAAAAACAAAGAAAAAAAAACATTAACGAGGTTATGGCGTCTAGACCCCAGAGCGTATAGATTTTTTCATGGCAGGTTTTCCATGTTTCTTAGTTCAGTTCATTATTTTATATTAGAATAAGGCATGGAAGGAGTCCAGTTTGCTGACCTGAAAACCAAAAGGAAAGATCGTTAAGTTTGGTGTAGTACAGATGAGTGCAGTCGCATTAGCGTTATGTCGTGGTGAAGACAGGGCCATTTCAGGACTCCCTAGGGGGCACAGGCAAGATAAAGACCATGGAGCCCCCCCCCCCCCCAACTTAACAAAATAACAGCATGATGGATAAGCAAAGATCCATCCATCCATCCATTTTCTACCGCTTGTCCGAGGTCGGGTTGTGGGGGCAGTAGCTTTAGCAGGGACGCCCAGACTTCCCTCTCCCCAGCCACTTCATCCAGCTCTTCCAGGGGGATCCCGAGGCGTTCCCAGGCCAGCCGAAAGACATAGTCTCTCCAGCGTGTCCTGGGTCGTCCCCCGGGTCTCCTCACCTCACCAGGGAGGCGTCCGGGAGGCAACCAAATCAGATGCCCTAGCCACCTCATCTGGCTCCTCTCAATGTGGAGGAGCAGCAACTCTACTCTGAGAGCCTCCCGGATGACCGAGCTTCTCACCGTATCTTTAAGGGAGAGCCCGGAGACCCTGCAGAGGAAACTCATTTCGGCCGCTTGTATCCGGGATCTTGTTCTTTCGGTCACGACGCACAGCTCGTGACCATAGGTGAGGGTACGAACGTAGATCGACCGGTAAATTGAGAGCTTAGCTTTTCGGCCTTCTTCACCAGAACAGACCGATACGAATTCTGCATCACTGCAGACACTGCAGATCCGCCTGTCGATCTCCTGTTCCATTCTTCCCTCACTCGTGAACAAGACCCCAAGATACTTGAACTCCTCCACTTGGGCCAGGATCTCATCCCGACCTGGAGAGGGCACGCCACCCTTTTCCCCCTGAGGACCTTGGTCTCAGATTTGGAGGTGCTGATTCTCATCCCAGCCTCTTCATACTCGGCTGCAAACTGCTCCAGTGATAGTTGGCGATCACGGCTTGATGAAGCCAACAGACCGACATCACCGGCAAAAAGCAGAGATGCAATACTGAGGCCACCAAACCGGACCCCCTCTACGCCTCGGCTGCGCCTTGAAATTCTGTCCATAAAAGTTATGAACAGAATCGGTGACAAAGGGGGAGCCTTGGCGGAGTCCAACCCTCACCGGGAATGAGTCCGACAGATAAGCAAAGATATATTTTCGTAAAGTCTTGACATAAACAAAGCCTGCTTACAATCAACAAGTCTGCTAAAAGGTAATGTAATTGCAGTGTCGACGGGGGTTCCAGTTGTGTCGTGGATATGGACCACTATCAGCTGTCTCTCTGGGGCCCTGACCAGACACCAGCCAGCAACAGCTGGTCAGGGGCCCTATACAGGCGATTTTCGACATGTTGCCGCTGATTGAAGGAACTGAAATTAGTTTCCTCCCCTGAGTGTCTGGGCTCATTCTTGAGAGATTAAGCAGTGAAATAGGATAGGGTAGGAGCTTTATCATGCGAGTGGGGTTCTGAGCACCTGCTCTTCCACATCAAGTCAGGAGTGCTTCTATTTTATGCAAATATATACAGTACCAGTGTAAAAAAAAACTAAATAATTCAAATAAGGTAATACAAATAAATATTATAAATGTTTCATATGGTTTAGATACTTACTGCAGAGCTCATACTGTTGACCTTATCAAGGAGGGCAATAATGAGACTGTAGAGATTCCCAAGATATAAAACAAGCACTCTGTGAACACATCATATAGTTCATGACAAGAGACAAATAATATTGTTGCTAAACTAATCAGGAGAAATACCTGGCCAGCTGGAAACGCAGTGATGTTCTTGGATGATACATCTCTAACTGAGCTACAAGCTCAAAGGCAGATGGCGCAATCATGGTGATTAGAGAAACCACCACACTTACCTCAATAAAGGAAAAGGGTACATGTTAGACATGGTTTTCTAAGAATGGGAGGTGTGTCGACCAACATTGGTGAAACAGAGCAATTTGGCACTGGTTCATAGTAAAAAGAAAGATTAAGAAAGATTTTGTGTCAATACACTACCAGGTATAATTCTTAATCAAGTCTTCTTCAAACTCATTCATCTTCAGCTATCATATGTCTGCAAGAACTCTTTGAATAATGGAACCAAGCGATTAATTAATATTGCCGTGTCATCTTTGTTCTTTCTCATATAGATGCAAGCAAAGTTAACGAAGGGACAACGTTCAAAACAGTAATTTTATTTGCAGTCTACCACAAGTCACAATTTTTAACTGTTCTAAGAAAATAAAGTTGCTTTTCTAAGAAATCATCAGAATCAGCTTTATTGGCCAAGTATGTTAAAAGACACACAACGAATTTGTCTCAGGTAGTTGGCACTAGAGTAGCCACTGTAGTTTGACAACAAACTATGACAAAATATTCATTTAGGACATACAAACACGAGAATGGAGAGTTATTGAGCAATGAAAGTGTACTGCTAGGGTGGTGATGTTTATATAATGGCAATTGTGCAAATGATGCAGAGTCCTCAGGCATCCATCCATCCATCCATCCATCCATCCATTTTCTTCTGCTTATCCGAGGTCGGGTCATAGGGGCAGTAGCTTTAGCAGGGACGCCCAGACTTCCCTCTCCCCAGCCACTTCATCCAGCTCTTCCGGGGGTATCCTGAGGCGTTCTGAGGCCAGCCGGGAGACATATTCTCTCCAGCGTGTCCTGGGTTGTCCCCCGGGGTCTCCTCCCGGTAGGACGTGGCCGGAACACCTCACCAGTGCGGTGCCCAGGAGGCATCCTGATCAGATGCCCGAGCCACCTCATCTGGCTCCTCGATGCAGAGGAGCAGCGGCTCTACTCTCATTTTGGCCGCTTTATCCGGGATCTTGTTCTTTCGGTCACAACCCACAGCTCATGACCATAGGTGAGGGTAGGAACGTAGATCAACCGGTAAATTGAGAGCTTTGCCTTTTGGCCTTCTTCACTACTTCAATCTCTCGTTCCATTCTTCCCTCACTCAAAAACAAGACCCCAAGTTCAAGTAGAACTCCTCCACTTGGGGTAGAATCTCATCCCCGACCTGGAGAGGGCAAGCTATTCACCCAACTAATGAACAGAATCGGTGACAAAGGGTCCAACCCTTATCGGAAACGAGTCCGACTTACTGCAGACCAAACTCTGACACCGGTCGTACACGGACTGAACAGTCCATATCAAGGGGTTCAGTACCCCATACTCCCGAAGCACCCCCCATAGGACTCCCCGAGGGACACGGTCGAATGCCTTCTCCAAGTCCACAAAACACATGTAGACTGGTTGGGTGAACTCCTATGGACCCTCGAGGACCCTGCCGAGGGTGTAGAGCTGCTCCACGGTTCCACGGCCAGACACAACCACGCTGCTCCTCCAGAATCTGAGATTTGACTTCCCGGTGGACCCTCCTCTCCAGCACCCCTGAATAGACTTTACCAGGGAGGCTGAGGAGTGTGATGCCCCCGTAGTTGGAACACCAGCGGTACGGTGGGCGACTGGTTAGAGTTTCTGCCTCACAATTCTGAGGACCGGGGTTCAATCCCCAGCCCCGCCTGTGTGGAGTTTGCATGTTCTCCCCGTGCCTGTGTGGGTTTTCTCCGGGCACTCCGGTTTCCTCCCACATCCCAAAAACATGCATGGTAGGTTAATTGACAACTCTAAATTGCCCGTAGGTGTGAATCTGAGTGTGAATGGTTGTTTGTTTGTATGTGCTCTGTAATTGGCTGGCAACCAGTACAGGGTGTACCTTGCCTCCTGCCCGATGATAGCTGGGATAGGCTCCAGCGTGCCCGCGACCCTAGAGAGGAGAAGCGACTGAGAAAATGGATGGATTTCTTTGACCAACTTTCTGTCCCTTGTAATTACAGGGATGAAAAATGTCTGATGTCCATAGGGGTCTGACTTATTCTGGTAAAGACCCCACAGATATCAATCAGATTCACAGAAAAGGTTCTTCATGGGAGGGGCCCTTCGCATCTTAGTGGACGGTGGTTTCAGGCAAGGGGGGGATGGGAGGAAGGTCTTGGCATGGTGTGGGCTTGGCTCCAATATTGACAATAGCCTTCACCTTGTCAGTCAGACCTAACATGGCATTTAGGCTAGTACAGAGTGAGTTTTGCGTTGGGCTTTGCTCCAATGGGGCAGGGAGGGGTGTGGGAGATTGAAAGTGCTGCCTCATCTCATTTCAGTCCTCTGATTGGTTGGGTGATGCTGAGAAATCCAGCTGCGCCTCGTGTCGCCTTATCTCTTGTTCCTCTGATTATTTGGGAACAACTGCATCTTTTTGTCCTTCAGCCACAAAGCCAGTGTTTCCCTTTCGGGCCGCAGAATGACGTACACAGTAAAAAATGTTGGCAGCCAACAAATTAATCCCTTGTCTATTTAAACAGAAACCATTTGCCCTGTCTGCGCTCCCCAAAAAAGTGAAAATTGTCAATGAAATTTGGATAGTGCACTACACACTTCTTTGAGCCACTTACCTAATTGACTGAGCCTACTGAAATGTTCATCTCCAATTCGTACTGTTGAGAGAGGTCCACTTATGAAAACCTCAGCATCCAAACATTGCACTTTTGTTTGGAGAACAATGAAATCTCACTTCACTACCTCTGATTGCTGCTTGATAACGTCCAAGGCCCCTGTGTGTATAATGACATATTTCACAGTTGGGTGCGGATTAGTGATCACCAGGTTTTTTTTTTTTTTAAAGAGCTATCAGACACCATGTCATTGGTAAAACACTACTTTGGTGTTCTTCTCACTGCAAAAACGGTTCACATCCTTGACAGCTCCATCACCAACTATTAACATTTGGGGTGCAATTTTTTTCTTGTATGATTTAGTTTCATACCTTTCAGTAGTGGTGGGGGATGAGCATTCTTGGCCATGGTCTTGTAAAAGTGGATCAAATCTATTTATAAGTCTGATGTCAATGTTTTGCATTGACTCTGATTCTTTTTTCTTGCCCTTCGCTGTAGCGACCGTCCCCGCTCACTCGGGGTTGAAGCAAGCCAGACAGATTCCTCGGTAATCTGCTGGTGTTGTGTCCTCTCTTTTAGATGTTGTCCTATATATTTGGGCTTTGCTCCCAGTAAATTCCAGGGAGAACTGCTGGATGATCCATGACCGTTTCCACAGTCCACATCCGTCCTCTTTGTTGGGCTAAGTGGCTGTCTGTTAGCACACTTTTGCTCACCATTTTGAGACATCGAAAGACTGGTTTCCCGACTGTCCATTTACACTTCAAGACGGTGGATTTTCGTTTCCAGGATTGACATCCTCTGCAGCAGTCCGTGATAGTCCTCAGTGGAAAACAGAGGCATCTTGATTGCTGGACGTGTTGCTAATAGCAGGTTTGTGCTAATTAGCAGGTCATGCTCACGTAATGGTGAGAGGGTATCAGAAAATATTGGAATATGGCAAGAACAGACTGTAGCTACAAAAAAGTACAGTCCCACAGGTTTAAAAAGATCCAGGAGTCGCTGCTTCTAATTTTTTTAGAAGAAAAACAAACTTATCAGCAAGAAAAAAATGTAAACACAGGCGAAGCCAGCAGAGCGAGCAAAAAAGTGTCTGCACTGTACGAGAGCGAGAGAGAATCTCACAAACAACAGTCAGGAACAGTCCCCCCTACCCTCCCGTCCACCTGCTCGACGCCTCTCACGTCCAGAAACTCCAGAGTGGAAGACAGTCCAACCCTGCTCAAAAGGACGGGTACCAAAGCCCAAGCCGTGTGTGGAGGCGAGCCCAACTATATGCAGTCGGAACCTCTCGACCTCACACACCAGCTCGTTCTGCTTCCCTGCCATAGAGTTGACATTTCACGTCCCGAGAGCCAGCTTCTGTAGCCGGGGATCGGATCGCCAAGGTCCCTGCCTTCGGCCACCGCCCAGCTCACACTGTAACCGACCCCTCTGGCCTCTCCCACAGATCGTGAGCCTATGGGAGGGCAGACCCACGTTACCCTTTCGGGCTGTGCCCGGCCGAGTCCCATGGGTGCAGGCCTGGCCACCAAGCGCTTGCCTTCGAGCCCCACCTCTAGGCCTGGCTCCAGAGGGGGGCCCCGGTGACCGGGCGAGTGAAACCTAAATCCATTTATAATATTCATCATAGGGGTCTTTTTTGCTATGCTTTGTCTGGTCCCTCACCTAGTACCTGTTTACCTGATTTGCCCTACCAGGGGCGTGAAGCCCCAGGCAACTTAGCTCCTAGGATCATTGGGAGACACAAACCCCTCCACCATGATAAGGTGACGGCTCCAGGAGGAGAAGCCCTCAGGCAATTTAGAGCAATTTAAAGTGAGTACTGCAATGATCTGGTACAGTGATGATTGCGCAAATGGTGCAAAGAGTTCTCAAACACATGCATAAGGGAGCAGTAGTAATCAACAACAGTATCCAAATAGTGTTGCGTAATAAAACAGTGAGTGCACGAATAATGGAGAAGTGTCCTGACAGAGATGTGCAAAATGGCAGCTGGAAGTCAATTGTTTAAGAAGTTAATGGCAAGAAGCTGTTGGAATGTCTGCTGGTTCTTGTTTGCATTGTTCGATCGCGCCTACCTGAGGGAAGGAGCTGGAATAGGTGGTGATCAGGATGTGGAGGGTCCAAGAGGATTTGGCATGCCCTTTTCTTAGTCCTGGCAGGGCGCAAGTCCTCAAGAGTGGGTAGGTTGGTCCCAATAATTGTTTCGGCAGCCTTGACTGTCCGTTGGAGTCTGATTTTGTCCTTCTTTGTGGGAGCAACAAACCAGATTGTGATGGATGAACACAGAATGACTGCTGTGTAAAACTTCCTCAACATCCTCTGCTGGGGCTTTTTGAGTATAGAGTTGATGTTGGTCTCCCACGTCAGGTCCTGAGAGACAATAATTCCCAGGAACTTGAAGGTCTCAACAGTTGACACGGCAGTTGGACAGTGTGAGGGGCAGCTATTGCGAAGGATGTTTCCTGAAGTACATGGTCATCTCTACCGTCTTGAGCGTGTTCAGCTCCAGGTTGCCACTCCACTTCCTGTCATTTGCAGACTCGTCACCATCTTTGATGAGGCCGATGACTGTGGTGTCATTTACAAACATCAGGATTTTGACAGCTGGATGCGTTTAGGTGTGGTCGTCTATGTTGAGAGAGAAGAGCAGCGGACACATCCTAGGGTGGCCCCGGTGCGGATGGTGCGTGTGGATGAAGTGGTGTTTCCCAGCCTCAACCGCTGTGTCCTGCCCGTCAGGAAGCTCTAAATCCACTGGCAGATGGCATGAAAGACTTTGAGCTAGAGAAGCTTGGAGGAGAGGAGTTTGATGATGATGGTGTTGAACGCAGAGCTGAAGTTCACAAACAGGATCCTCACGTAGGTCCCTGTGCCGTCGAGGTGTTCCAGGATGAAGGATGATGTAGACTGCGTCATCCACAGAGTTGGACATTGTTGGTCAGATCAAATACAATACATTGAATCCCTTCGGTTCCTCATTCATTCCCGCACTATAGCTAAGATGTTTAAGCGATCGTTTTTAAATGTTTTTCTTTTTTGCAGTGTACAGGCAAGACAAAAGTTAGAGTTGCGCGCCTTCAGTGTCGTACCATATTGTGCCGAAATATGCTGGAAGCTTTGAAGTTAACTGTAAAAGATACCATTGTCACGTGTAATTAAAAGCAAGAAGAGCCCTCAGTGTCAGACAGTACCACATTTTGCTCTTTTATTATTTATAGTTCCCACAGCAGAGAATATAAACTGTACCTGTGAGTATTGTTGTGTGCTCTGTTGTCCATGTTGCCGCTTTGTGTGTGTTAAAGTAGCATTTGTTTGAAGTTTTATAATTACAGTTAATACCTATGCTAATTTCCACTTGTCCATCTATAGCATTTCACATTATCCATCCATCCATCCATTTTCTGAGCCGCTTCTCCTCACTAGGGTCGCGGGCGTGCTGGAGCCTATCCCAGCTGTCATCGGGCAGGAGGCGGGGTACACCCTGAACTGGTTGCCAGCCAATTGCAGGGCACATAGGAACAAACAACCATTCGCACTCACAGTCATGCCAACGGGCAATTTAGAGTCTCCAATTAATGCATGTTTTTGGGATGTGGGAGGAAACCGGAGTGCCCGGAGAAAACCCACGCAGGCACGGGGAGAACATGCAAACTCCACACAGGCGGGCCCGGGGATTGAACCCGGGTCCTCAGAACTGTGAGGCTGACGCTCTAACCAGTCGTCCACCGTGCCGCCATTTCACATTATGTTCGATGAAATTATTTGGGGCGGCACGCTGGCCGACTGGTTAGAGCGTCAGCCTCACAGTTCTGAGGACCCGGGTTCAATACCCGGCCCCACCTGTGTGGAGTTCGCATGTTCTCCCCGTGCCTGTGTGGGTTTTCTCCGGGCACTCCGGTTTCCTCCCACATCCCAAAAGCATGCATTAATTGGAGGCTCTAAATTGCCCGTAGGTGTGACTGTGAGTGCGAATGGTTGTTTTGTTTGTATGTGCCCTGCGATTGGCTGGCAACCAGTTCAGGGTGTACCCCGCCTCCTGCCCGATGACAGCCGTGATAGGCTCCAGCACGCCCGCGACCCTAGTGAGGAGAAGCGGCTCAGAAAATGGATGGATGGATGGATGGAAATTAATTGGTTTCTTTGAACATTTGGTGATTTTTGGTGGTGTTTAATTCTCATTTGTTTATTTAATGTGTAAGTTTTACAGAGAACTGTGCTGGCAAGAGAGTAAAAACAGGCACTAAGAAATACTTTAAAATGCGTTTTAAACAGTTTAAATGTGTTTAAAGCCTATGGAAGGAGTAAACCACAAGAGAAACAATTAGATGGTCCCTCTATATCACGGGTGAGTCTGGAACATATCTCCCGCACTAAATGGGGTTCACTGTACATATGTCCACTTAATTAACAATCAAGAATCATATTAGTGCTTTTAGTAAACAGTAACAACACGTCAGTGCTACTATTTATTCATGTGGGAATTGTATTATATTGTATTATGATAACCAGCTAGCTGTCACTGTCAGATGCTTCATCCGTTGGATCAGTGGCAGGTCTCCACTTTCACTGATTGTTTGGAACGGCATTGTATACTGGATAATCTAATATAATGATGATGATGTCTGCTCTTCTCTTCTGTACCTCATTCTTCTCCCACAGCGTCAGCTCTGGTTTCTCTTGCTCCAATTTCTGAGAACGGTCCACCACAAAGTAGATGATGTAGATGCTGCCAGCCAGAGACATCAGCACCAGGATATTGGCTAATAAACGCAAACTGATCAGAACGGCCCTGAAGAAATACAAAGAAACATATAGTTTTGTATAACACTTTGGTACTGAGGGAACTACAATTCTAAACATGGCTTGTGAGGTACAATCATAAGTATATAATTACTGTACTGTATCGACTGTATATTATTTCTATATATCCAATGTCGTATCAAAATGTATCGGAACGAGCAAGGTGGATGAACTAATTTAAGACAGATGAAATAT
Source organism: Phyllopteryx taeniolatus (assembly GCF_024500385.1). NCBI lineage: Eukaryota > Metazoa > Chordata > Actinopteri > Syngnathiformes > Syngnathidae > Phyllopteryx > Phyllopteryx taeniolatus. Next base: position 7,378,459 of record NC_084503.1, on the reverse strand, counting down.
GACTGCTTATCCATTTATTGATGACCCAACGTGTAGAACCACGATACCTACAGACTGGTATCTTTCTTCTTTTCCTGTTCTTCAACAATAGCTTCCTGTAAAGAAAACACTGAAGGTGAATGTTTCAATATAAAATGCAACATAATCGTATATTCAGGGGTACACATAACAATTTTGGTCTGGTTCTCAAAGGAGCACTAGGGGTTGTTGCTTGGTGCTATTTTTTTTCCTGACCTCAATATCATAAGGGGTCTCACACATGGCACCATTCACGCTAAAACCACCACTGCTTGAAGTATGGGACAGTGCGATCAGCTGATTTTGCGTAGTTCTCTTTCGCAGCGGTCCCCAATCTATTTTGCACCACAGACCGGTTTGACAAAATGGCAAAAGCGCCGTCGTTTGCAGGGGGAGTTTCTCGTGTGATACGCTGACGGCTGAGCTCAATTGAACTGAGAAAGGAATGGATCAGTGCAAAAAGTGATTCCGTTCAGTTTGTTCACTCAAAAGATTTGTGTTTGAACGAGTCGTACAGAAACGACACTACACTACAACACTACTCGAGCACTGTCTACGGCTCCACTCCAAATGCCAAATGCTTGGTACGCAAATGTACAGTGACACACTTGAACAACCACAACCCGCTTTTAATATTTTCAGTGTGCATGCACACCTGCGCACCACTTATGTGCACCCCTACTTATATTATAGTCCAGTAGTTACTGTATGATTGCAGGCTGTATGTCGCTATACTGTATGTATTGACAGCAATTATTGAATAATCTGACCCTGATGTTGTTGACGATGGCTGCTCCTTTGCTCTCCGCAGCCTCTGGATTTCCAATCAAGTAATCCCAGGCACAAAATACCCTCCAGCAGAATGTGAAGTTTTCATCTGAGGCACTGGCTAGACTTAGTCGGGAATTCTTGGCCATTCTGAATAAATATTATGACAGTTAAAAGGATCACATATAAATAATGGTAACATACGGTGAATTATCAGTTGATTTTCTCTTTCCCATCACCATCAGGTTAAAAAATACTGTACATCTGATGGGATGACGACAAAGAACTGTAGCTGGTGTTAGATATAAAAAGGCGTTTGCTCAAGGATACAACAGAACCTCCAAAGTTAAACATGATTTATTCTACAACCCAAAGTATTCTTTGCACAGCCATATTGCAAAACCACATTATGATTCTGTGACACAGGTAGACTTCCAAATTGTTCTAGTTCCAAAACAATTTTTCCTGAGGAAATATTGTAAATGTAATTAATTCACTGTAGGAGCAAATTGCGACATTAACTGTACATTAATGAACTAACAGTTGTTAGGAAACTATAAGAAACTATGTTTCTTTACGCTCAATCTTCAGTTCCTGGCAGTGCAGCCAACGCGAGTGATGTCATGCACGCTGTCGTCACGAGATTACAATTTCAGCAACCCAGTGCCCTCATACTGGTCACGGAAGACTTCAATCATGTTCGTTTCTCTCATCTCCTAACAACTTCACTCGTGTTAGACGGTGAAATGAGAGCAATTAAAATTTTGGATCTTCTGTATGCCAAAATGCCAATGTGAAGGGAGCTCTTCTTTCCCCACCTTTGGGGAGTCGAACCACAACTGACTGAATACAACTTGGACTGTGACAGTTTGGTTGAATACACAGCAGAGGTGCTGCAGGAGTTTTTCAATTAGTATATTATAATTAAAAAAGAATATTTCATAATGTTGTTGTTGTTGTTCCTCTCCTTGAACCGTCACCTTATCGTGGTGGAGGGGTTTGTGTGTCCCAATGATCCAAGGAGCTAAGTTGTCTGCGGCTTCACGTCCCTGGTAGGGTCACCCATGGCAAACAGGTCCAAGGTGAGGGATCAGACAAAGCACGGCTCCCAAAACTCCTATGACGAACAAAATATATGGATCCAGGTTTCCCTTGCCCGGGCGCGGGTCACCGGGGTCTCTGGAGCCAGGCCTGGAGGTGTGGCTCGAAGGCGAGCGCCTGGTGGCTTGGCCTGCACCCATGGGGCCCGGCCGGCCACAGCCCGAAAGGGTAACATGGGTCCCCCTTCCCATGGGCTCACCACCTGTGGGAGGGGCCATAGGGGTCGGGTGCAGTGTGAGCTGGGTGGTGGCTGAAGGCAGGGACCTTGGCGATCTGATCCCCGGCTCCAGAAGCTGGCTCAAGGGACTTGGAATTTCACCTCTCCGGCAGAGAAGGAGCCCGAGCTGGTGTGTGAGGTTGAGAAGTTCAGACTAGATATAGTTGGGCTCGCCTCTACACACGGCTTGGGCTTTGGTACCAGGCCTCTTGAGAGGGGTTGGACTCTTTTCCACTCTGGAGTTGCCCACGGTGAGAGGCGGCGAGCAGGTGTGGGTATACTTATTGCTCACCGGCTCGGCGCCTGTACGTTGGGGTTCACCCCGGTGGACGAGAGAGTAGCCTCCCTCCGCCTTCGGGTGGGGGGACGGGTCCTGACTGTTATCTGTGCCTATGCACTAAACAGCAGTTCAGAGTACCCACCCTTTTTGGAGTCCTTAGAGGGGGTGCTGGAGAGCGCTCCCACTGGGGACTCCGTCGTTCTGCTGGGGGACTTCAATGCTCATGTGGGCAATGACAGTGAGACCTGGAAGGTCATGATTGGGAGGAACGGCCCCCCCGATCAAAACCCGAGTGGTGTTCTATTATTGGACTTCTGTGCAAGATGTCGGTCCGACGTGGGAGGCCCAAACGTATTATGAGGGTCTGCTGGGAATGTCTAACAGAATCCGCTCTCAGAAGGAGTTTCAACTTCCACCTCTGGCAGAACTTCTCCCACATCCTGGGACCATTTTCCGCGCCTCTATTGCCGAGGCGGCCGACCAGAGCTGTGGCCGTAAGGTAGTCGGTGCCTGTCATGGCGGCAATCCTCGAACCCGGGCGTGGGAGGAGTTCGGTGAGGCCATAGAGAATGGCTTCCGGACAGCTTCGAGGAAATTCTGGTCCACCATCCGGCGTCTCAGGAGGGGGAATCAGTGCACCATCAACGTATGTATAGTGGGGTTGGGGCGCTGCTGAACTAGACTTGGGACGTTGTGAATCAGTGGGGAGAATACTTCGAAGACCACCTCAATTCCGCCGACACGCCTTCCCATGAGGAAACAGAGTCTGGGGTATATGAAGCGGGCTCTTCTATCTCTGGGGTTGAGGTCACCGAGGTGGTTAAAAAGCTCCTCAATTGCAAGGCCCCGTGGGTGGATGAGTTTCGCCCGCAGTTCCTCAAGGCTCTCGATGTTGTAGGGCTATCCTGGTTCCCTGCCGCGGAACAGTGGACCAGCTCCAGGATCCTCGAGGGTGCATGGGAGTTCGCCCAACCAGTCTACATGCGTTTTGTGGACTTGAAGAAGGCGTTCGACCGTGTCCCTCGGGGAGTCCTATGGGGGGTGCTTCGGGACTATGGGGTACCGAACCCTTTGATACGGACTGTTCATCCCTATACGACCGGTGTCAGAGTTTGGTCTGCATTGCCGGCAGTAAGTCAGACACGTTTCCGGTAAGGGTTGGACTCCGCCAAGGCTGCCCTTTGTCACCGATTCTGTTCATTAGTTTTATGGACAGAATTTCTAGGCGCAGCCGAGGCGTAGAGGGGGTCCGGTTTGGTGGCCTCAGTATTGCATCTCTGCTTTTTACAGATGATATGGTTCTGTTGGCTTCATCAGGCCGTGATCCCCGACTCTCACTGGAGTGGTTCGCAGCCGAGTGTGAAGCGGCTGGTATGAGAATCAGCACCTCTAAATCTGAGACCATGGTCCTTAGTCGGAAAAGGGTGGAGTGCCCTCTCTCGGTCAGGGATGAGATCCTTCCCCAAGTGGAGGAGTTCAAATATCTTGGGGTCTTGTTCACGAGTGAGGGAAGAATGGAACGGGAGATCGACCGGCGGATCGGTGCAGCGTCTGCAGTGATGCGGACTTTGTATCGATCCGTTGTGGTAAAGAATTTACCGGTCGATCTACGCTCCTAACCTCACCTATGGTCACGAGCTGTGGGCTGTGACTGAAAGAACAAGATCCCTGATACAAGCGGCCGAAATTAGTTTCCTCCGCAGGGTGTCCAGGCTTTCCCTTAGAGATAAGTCGAGAACCTCGGTCATCCGGGAGGCGCTCAGAGTCGAGCCGCTACTCCTCCGCATTGAGAGGAGCCAGATGAGGTGGCTCGGGCATCTGTTCAGGATGCCTCCAGGACACCTCCCTGGTGAGGTGTTCCGGGCACATCCCACCGGGAGGAGACCCCGGGGAAGACCCAGGATACGCTGGAGAGACTATGTCTCTCGGCTTGCCTGGGAAAGCCTCGGGATCCCCTCGGAAGAGCTACAGGAAGTGGCTGAGGGAAGTCTGGGCTTCCCTGCTGAGGCTGCTTCCCCTGCGACCCGACCTCAGATAAGCGGAAGACAATGGATGGATGGATTGTTATTATGTTTTTTGTTCAATCTTTATTACGTACAGCACTTTATACAGCTGCAATTGTATTTTTGCTGTAAAAGTGCTCTGGAAATTGAGTTGAGAACAGACAATATTTAAGTCTGTCATACATGTATAAAGAGAAATTAAACACTAAAATAAAACCAATAACACTGATCGTTTGAGAGACCTGACATACTCGTAATGGAGAGCAAACAGCAAGGTGTTTGCAGGAGCTGTAACCGAGTGACGGTTTATATTTATATAATATTGCTAGAATGTAGGCAGAACGGTAGACGACTGGTTAGAGCGTTTACCTCACAGTTCTGAGGACTGGGGTTCAATCCCCGTCCCCGCCTGTGTGGAGTTTGCATGTTCTCCCCGTGCCTGCGTGGGTTTTCTCCGGGCACTCGGGTTTCCTCCCACATCCCATTTTTCTAGAACATTACGGTTGAATTTGGAGGCTCCGTTGTAACTACTTCAACATTGCATGGTTTATATAAATTTTTACATTGCCAATTCAGTTTTTATTTGTTTAACTTGCTTACCTACTTTAAATTACATCAACTGAGAGCATAGTTTTTTTATTCAGATTACAAAATGCTATTAAAACATAACAACATAATAACAAGAAATATTACAATTACTTTCTTAACAGAATGATGAAACTGTAGGCAAAGACAGCCATCCCAACCAAGAAGTAGGCAAGGGGCAACCGGTATCCCGCACTGCCGATTTTCCTTACCCTCCCGTAATAGCCATAAAATAACACCGAGTACTGTAGATAACCCTGCGGAGCATTAAAAACACACACAAACACACACGCACACACACAGATAATATGATAGAGTAACAATTTGTCATATAGAATTACAAGGGTGGGTTAAATTAGACTTCATGTACAGGTCAGGGACACACTAAATAATGCTTTATTAATTGTGCATTCTATCTATATGTAATGTGCTATTAAGCTATTGATTAAAAATCAAAAGAGAGAAAAATCTTGCCCCAAGGGACCATATGGTGTCCAGGTCCTGAGCAGAAGCCAGGTGCTCTTTGGGAATAGTTTTACTCCTTGTGGTTCCAAACGGGGCTCCAGCAAGCAGCTAGCACAGACACATAAAAACAGTCAATAGATTTTCAGGATAATGCCAGAAATAAAAACATTGAATATAAACTCAAGAATGTAGAATGAACTGTGGTGTAAAAGGGTTTAACTTGCAATTATATTATGAGCGGCACGGTGACCGACTGGTTAGAGCGTCAGCCTCACAGTTCTGAGGACCTGGCCCTGCCTGTGTGGAGTTTGCATGTTCTCCCCGTGCCTGCGTGGGTTTTCTCCGGCCACTCCGGTTTCCTCCCACATCCCAAAAACATGCATGAATTGGAGACTCTAAATTGCCCGTAGGTGTGACTGTGAGTGCGAATGGTTGTTTGTTTGTATGTGCCCTGCGATTGGCTGGCAACCAGTTCAGGGTGTACCCCGCCTCCTGCCCGATGACAGCTGGGATAGGCTCCAGGATTATATTATGAAAATAAAAATGTTTTCACAAGTTTGTGTTAGCACCCAGTTGCATCACCACCACTTTAAGTATTGATTTCAGGTATTCTCGATCAGAGCAAGTATTTTATTCCCCCCCCCCCCCCCCCCCCGCCCCCAACAGTGCATAACTTATAATATTTCAATAACAATAATTTAACACCAGCATTTTGTCGCAATCATAGCTGTTGGCCACCATTTAGCTTGCATTTCTCTCCTTGGCTGCATCATTTACAGAAAAGAGGGAGAGACACTGATAAACTGACAGAGCAATCATGATGTTTAATGCTCAATGCAGAGCTCGGACAAGAGTGTGGACGCAGAGGACATTTTGTCCCAACCAACAGAGCAGCAAAAGTGTGGCACTGGGGAATCACAGAGAGGATTACTCGTGTGGGGAAATTGCTCGTGTCTGTATGTCAGTGATCATAAATTCATGCTGCCCTTTGTTTTTCTATGCTATCTCTGAAGACGTTTCTAATTCAGTAGGCTAAATTGTAATCTACTAACACTAGATTGGTATTATGCTTTCCTCAAACAGATACGACTAAGTATTGAATCCAAAACATATTAGATATCTATCTGATATATGTTGATAAAAGCAGCTGTGTATGAGATTAACATCAAGAGGAAGAACTATTTTCCAAAAGCTCTAAATCTGTTTTTATTATTTGAGAAAAAATACATGTATTAGTTCAGATAATTTTACAAAACAAGTTCATCCTGCTCAAATAATCCATTGGCTCAGTCTGTTCGACAAAAAAATAATAAGAGTCGTACAATGAATGGCACGGCAAGAGATACAGTGGGCACGAAAGATTTTCAGACCCCCTTAAATTTTTCACTTTTTTTTATATTGCAGCCATCCATCCATCCATCCATTATCTGAGCCGCTTCTCCTCACTAGGGTCGCGGGCGTGCTGGAGCCTATCCCAGCTGTCATCGGGCAGGAGCCGGGGTTAACCCTGAACTGGTTGCCAGCCAATCGCAGGGCACATTGAAACAAACAACCATTCACACTCACAGTCATGCCTACGGGCAATTTAGAGTTATTAATTAATGCATGTTTTTGGGATGTGGGAGGAAACCGGATTGCCCGGAGAAAACCCACACAGGCACGGGGAGAACATGCAAACTCCACACAGGCGGGGACGGGGATTGAACCCCGCACCTCAGAACTGTGAGGCTGACGCTCTAACCAGTCGGCCACCGTGCCGCTATATTGCAGCCATTTGTTAAAATCATTTAAGTTCATTTTCCCCTCATTAATGTACGCACAGCACCGCATATTGACAGAAAAAAAACGTAATTGTTGAAATTTCTGCTGATTTATTAAAAAAGAAAAACTGAAATATCACACAGCCATAAGTATTCAGACCCTTTGCTGTGACACTCATATATTTAACCCGGGTGCTGTACATTTCTTCCTTAAAATGGTTGTACACCTTCATTGGAGTCCAGCTGTGTTTGATTATACTGATTGGACTTGATTAGGAAAGCCACTCCCCTGTCTAGACCTTACAGCTCACAGTGCATGTCAGAGCAAATGAGAATCATGAGATCAAAGGAACTGCCTGAAGAGCTCAGAGACAGAATTGTGGCAAGGCACAGATCTGGCCAAGGTTTTAAAAAAAATTCTGCTGCACTTAAGGGTCCTATGAGCACAGTGGCCTCCATAATCCTGAAATGGAATACGTTTGGTATGATCAGAACCCTTCCTAGAACTGGTCGTCCGGCCAAACTGAGAAATTGGGGGAGAAGAGCCTTGGTGAGAGAGGTAAAGAAGACCAAAGATCACTGAGGCTGAGTTCCAGAGATGCAGTCGGGAGATGGGAGAAAGTTCTAGAAGGTCAAACATCACTGCAGCCCTCCACCAGTCGGGGCTTTATGGCAGAGTGGCGCGACGGAAGCCTCTCCTCAGTGCAAGACACATAAAAGCCTGCATGGAGTTTGCTAAAAAAAAAAAAAAAACACCTGAAGGACTCCAACATGGTGAGAAATAAGATTCTCTGGTCTGATGAGACCAAGATAGAAATTGTTGGCCTTAATTCTAAGTGGCATGTGTGGAGAAAACCAGGCACTGCTCATCACCTGTCCAATACAGTCCCAACAGTGAAGCATGGTGGTGTTTTTCAGCTGCAGGGACAGGGAGACTGGTTGCAATCAAAGGTAAAGATAAATGCGGCCAAGTACAGGGATATCCTGGACGAAAACCTTCTCCAGAGTGCTCAGAACCTCAGACTGGGTCGAAGGTTCACCTTCAAAAAAGGCAATGATCCTAAGCACACAGGTAAAATACCGAAGGAGTGGCTTCAGAACAACTCTGTGACTCTTTGAATGGCCTAGCCAGAGCCCTGACTTAAACCCAATTGAGCATCTCTGGAAAGACCTGAAAATGGCTGCCCACCAACGTTCACCATCCAACCTGACAGAACTGGAGAGGATCTGCAAGGAGGAATGGCAGATGATCCCCAAATCCAGGTCTGAAGACATTCCGCACCCACTGTATCTTTTTAAAGTTTGTCTTTCATCTTGTTTTGGAAAAGAGCTCTTCAAATCAAGCCTTAAAGGTGATTGGGAGGCAGTGAAGAGACTTAAGAACTGGAATAATGTGTTCTGATCTTATGTGGATTCTTACTATAGTTCTCTAAGCGCCAACTGTGTGAGGCAGTGAAGGTGAAGGTGTCTGATTGTGATTTGTGATTGGAGGAGTGCGAGTGGGGGTGGGGAGACTGGAAGGAGAAAGGGCGTACAGGAATGTGTCTGCAGGATGAAGGCTTGAGTGAAACACTCGCTGTATGTTTTGTTTTTCGTGTAGTTACTGCCAAAATGTTCATGATGAAGACATCGCTCGACCACCGCTCGTCTTCACTTTATCGTCAAAGCAGAGGCTACAGGATATTGTCTGCCTTTTTTCTGCTCAAGGAGGGCGTTTGGTGAATTAATTTTTAGTTAAATATTTCTACGCGCTTGAGGCACAGTGCTTGTTTGCTGCACAGACCCACCGCATGCTAAGCGTCCGTGTTGTTAATGCGAGAACACGTGCTTGGCGAGTAATTGAATTAGCTATAGCTATAATCACCATTGCGCAGTGGTAAAATCGATGCATCAACTAATCGGTTCAACCTTTAGTTTGCGCCAAACCTTTTGCAATTAAACTTTTTTGGACAATAACACATTTTCAACCACGTGTCAAGAGATTTTAAGTGTGTTTTGCAAAATGTAGGCTTCGATGTTTTAGTTTGTAGAATAAAGCTTCCACCCTACCCCATAGCCTAGAAATATGAAGAAGACAGGAGATGGTTGTCGCATGTACTAAACAGACAGTACTTGCATACTTGGCAGCCTCCCTGACCAGTTTACTTCTCATCTTTTCAGTAATTTAGTCTTCCAGTTCTTGGTAGAGCCATATTTTCTCCATGATGGTGACTGTCTTCAATGTGTTCCATGGTACACTTGGAAATTCTTTTGATCCTTCTCCCGACTGATACCTTCGAACATTGAGGTCTCTGATCCTGGGGGAGCTCTCTGCAGACCATGGCTTGTGCTGTAAGATGTGACTACAAAAAATGAAAAGCCTACTAGAACATTTGGACTTTATTTTGGGTTAAGCAGAGGCACTTTAAATGGTGGCAGGTGTCTGCTGACTCTCATTTAACGAGTTTGAATGTGATTCAAACATACATATCCAGTCCCATATCCCAGTTATAAAAGGGTGTGCACACTTGTGCAACCACATTATCTCAGTTGTTTGTTTTTAGTTTCCCTCTCTAAAAGATTATTTTCTTTCCCAATTTACTTGTACAGGATAAAAGATTTCTCTTGGAGTCATTTTTGTATGTAAAAAAACTTGGCAATTTAACAGGGACACAGTACTTTTTTATCCATTGTAGCTTCTTGTCACCTCCTTTGATTTTAATATTGACTGTGTTGGTTGTGCTATCAGAAATAAATACATGTTAAATATATACTACTATTCTCAATTGGATCAATAATTTTGGCGATGGGTGCCTTTTTTTGGCCTTGAGCGCCTGCCCACAATAATGTCTGTGCACATACAGTACAGTAACTGTCTACAGCTGCTTGGAACTGTGCCACTTATTGTATCTAACTTGATCAATACGTCTTCATAACAGGCCAAACCTCATCATGAAAATAAATAAATGACGTCTTAGGCACTTATTGATCAATATCTAGCTTCCATTTCTGTTGAAGGCTCTCGAAAAAGCAGTTGCCAGACAACTGTAATACGTTCTACAAAACAGTTATTTATTTAAAGATTTTCAGTCAAGATTTAGAACACATCAAAATACAGAGACAGCAATAATGAAAGTGACAATGACCCCCTTGGTTCTTCAACAGAGGTCACATCTTTGTACTTTTCTTATTAAAGCATGTCATTAGCATAAAAGGAACTACAACCCCAATTGCAATTAAGTTGGGATGTTGTGTTGAACAAATAAAAACAATTCAATGATTTGCAAATCATGTTCAACCTATATTTAATTGAATACACTATATTCAAGATATTTAATGTTCAAAGTGATAAACTTTATTTTTTTTTTTTACCAAATAATCATTAACTTAGAATTTTATGGCTGCAACACGTTCCACAAAAGCTGGGACAGGGTCATGTTTACCACTGTGTTACATCACCTTTTCTTTTAAAATTCAATAAACCTTTGGCAACTGAGGACACTAATTGGTGAAGCTTTGTAGGTGGATTTTTTTTCCCATTCTTGCTTGATGTACAGCTTCAGCTGTTCAACAGTCCGGGGTCTCCGTTGTCATATTTTACGCTTCACTTGGCAAATAAAGATGATTCTGATTCTGATTCTGATAATGCGCCACACGACGTCCACAATTTCCAAAAGAATTTGAAATGTGGACTCGTCAGACCACAGAACACTTTTTCACTTTGCGTCAGTCCATTTTAGATGAGCTCGGGCCCAGAGAAGCCGGCGGCGTTTCTGGGTGTTGTTGATAAATTGCTTTTGCTTTGCATAGTAGAGTTTCAAGTTGCACTTACGGATGTAGCGCCGAACTGTATTTACTGACATTGGTTCTCTGAAGTGTTCCTGAGCCCATGTGGTGATATCCTTTACAAATTGATGTCGGTTTTTGATGCAGTGCCGGCTGAGGGATCGAAGGTCACGGGCGTTCAATGTTGGTTTTCGGCCTTGAAGTGATTTCTCCAGATTCTCTGAACCTTTTGATGATATTATGGACCGCAAATGATGAAATCCCTATATTCCTTGCAATTGTACATTGAGGAACATTGTCCTTAAACTGTTCGACTATTTTCTCACGCACTTGTTCACAAAGAGGTGAACCTCGCCCCATCTTTGCTTATAAATGACTGAACAATTCAGGGAAGCTCCTTTTATACCCAATCATGGCACCCACCTGTTCCCAATTAGCCTGTTCACCTGTGGGATGTTCCAAACAGGTCTCAGTCTTTTTTGACACCTGTCCCAGCTTTTTTGGAACGTGTTGCAGCCATAAAATTCTAAGTTAATGATTATTTGCTAAAAACAATAAAGTTTATCAGTTTGAACATTCAATATCTTTTCTTTGTAGTGTATTCAATGAAATATAGGTTGAACATGATGTGCAAATCATTCTATTCTGTTTTTATTTATCTTTAACACAACGTCCCAACTTCATTGGAATTGGAGTTGTAAATTAAATTTGTGCAGATTCTGATTGTCAGGTCACTTACAGTTTTTAAATAGATGTGTTTAGGGCAGGGCATTGGGCGGCACGGTAGTGACTGGTTAGCACATCCGCCTCACAGTTCTGAGGTCCCGGGTTCAAATCTGCCGTTCCTGTGTGGAGTTTACATGTTCTCCCTGAGCCTGCGTAGGTTTTGTCCAGGTACTCCAGTTTCCTCCCACATCCCCAAAACATGCATGGTAGGTTAATTGAAGACTAAATTTGTCCGTAGGTGTCAATGTGTGTGTGAATCATTGTTTGTCTATTTATGCTCTGTGATTGGCTGGCAACCAGTTCAGGGTGTACCTCGCCTCTCATCTAAAGTCAGCTGGGATAGGCGCCAGCACAAGCGTGAGCCTAGTGAGGATAAGCGGTTCAAAATATGGAGCAATGGATGGAAGGGGTTTAGGCATTTGAACCCCGGTCCCCAGAACTGTGAGGCAGATGTGCTAACCAGTCGTCCACCGTGCCGGCCAAATAAATCTAAATTAAAAAAAGAAAACTCCAAACTGCTCGTCAGGAGATGCCGCCCAATGCGCTCGGTCAGAATCCTCACACCCTCCCCTCTCCCTTCTACCGCAGCACGGCTGGATCCATGATCCATAATATTTAATCTCAAAATGACTTGAACATGAAAACACAATTTTTACCTGAAGAGTCATGTCTTAATCAGCTGTGGAAACATTTTGATTGTAGGTTCCTCAACTTAAAGCTATTTATTCTACTTCTACTATTATGTTGTTGATATAAATGTATCAAAGCTGATACAGAAAGACAGCCCTCCTTCAAATCTGAAAGGTACACTGAAAGTTCATGTCACCGTCAATGACTATGCCAAGGTGCGGAGAGAGAATTGTAGTGGTAATAATGAGAGCTGTAAAATAATGCTAATTATTTTATTAATGGATCATTGATATATTCAGAAAACTGTGTTTTCTGTTGCATAGTTATAATAGCTCAAAAGTAAGAAAACAATTCATTTCTATCCTGTCTGCAGCACAATGCCAAGAAAAAGAACACATCCAGAAAAGGAAGAAGAAGGAGGCTCAGGAGGTAGCAAAGAGTAGCGAATCTCTCAATGCATGGCTACTCCAAAACCACAGCAGCTCTTGTGTAATACGAGATCTAAAAGAAACTGAGAGAGCAACAAATGAGGGCCAAGAGAAGGCTTCACGGGTAACAGCTAGCACAGAGACCAAAGATGATTATGAAAATACTGTCATTGTTGAGGAAGAAGAAGCCACTGGAGGTGAAAAGCAATTCATTGAAGAGGGTGAGGTTGAGGAAAATGTGAATAGTGTAGAAGACATCCTATCAAAAATTGCTTCCTTAAGATACCCAACAGATCCTGCCCACCACAAAGCTTTTGATCTCAAGTTTAATGACAGTTATGTGAAAATGTGTTGATAGATGACCATCCCAACCAGATAATGCTGTTGGAGATGCCAGGATGTACCGTAAAGCCATAGCGTTTGAGTTGGGTTTTTTTGCCTTGAGGTAGCCTCTCCAGTTTTTGAGGTCACTGCACTTGCCTCTGATGCGCTACATAACTGCAACATTGATTTGTCAACAGAATATACTGTTGTTGAAGGAGTGATGGACATCTTGATCAAGCTCGGGACAGAAGAACAATTTGAAAAACTGTTGAGTGCCACTGCAAAGGCAGAACCTTCTGGAATCAGGATCCCCACAGTCCCTCCAGGACATCAAAGGCAGAGGAGGGCACCTGCAAATTATCTACACTGTACTAATGCAGCCACAGAGAGCCACTCCTTCCAGTCTGTTGAAGACTAGTAAAGTGTGAAGGTGTATTGTTAATTCATATACGCTCTTTCTCAGTAACTACAAAAAGAAATTTCGTGGAGATGGCAAGACGCTGTCCAGTAAAATACTGAGGACGCTCCATAGTTTGACAAAGGTTGAAAATTGGATAGGCAAAGATGCTATGGGGCCTGATTCTCTTGAGGCCATTCACACCCTGTGTGATTTCTATGGAGGAGAGGATCAGAAGAACAGACCTCAGCTTTTTTGATGCCTCTTTCCAAAAGACGTCCACCATGAAGGATATGTTCTAAACATTGAGAGACAACAGTGGAAAAGATATCTTTCCAACACGGGTGGAGTTGATGAGGACTTCCAAGTGTCAACAGCCATAGTGGAGTGGTCCTTCTCTCAGCTCTTGCTGGTGAAAAACACACTGAAATGCCGATTCACAGAAGAGAGGCTTTCTGATCTCCTTCTCGCTATTGAGAAAGACATTCCAATAAATCACAGTGAAGTGATAAACATCAACAGGGACATGGCCCCCAGAAGGTTGCTGCTGTAAGGAAGAAAGGAAAGACAACAAGGGAAGACAAGAAAATATTCATCTTTAGTATTATTATTAATATAAATTTTAGACAAAAAGAAAATTATAAAGCATAATGTTATGGTCGGTGTTTTAGTTTAGATTATACTTAGTTTTGTTTCATGTTTTCCTGTGTCCCATGTTGTTCATGTCTTGTGTGCTCGTTTGGTTTCGTTATTGTCTCCACCTGTTCTCATCAGCCCGCTACCTTGTGTCAACCTACCAGCTCCCTCCAGCCACTCGTGTGTTGTCCAGGTGTTCCTCGTTGTCTCGTCAGTTTCCTTGTATTTAGTTCCCTGGTTTCTTTCAGTGCATGTTGGTTCATTGTCGATGTCGTTTGTAGTCTGTTGTCTCACATCATGTTTCTTTGTCCAATCTTGTAGTGGTGAGTTCTTCGTTGGCTAGTGTTCCTTTATTACTTTGTATTTACTGTAGATTGTTGCACTTTGGGTTACTGACCTCCATGATCCTTGTTTGCCTTGTGTTTGTTTTGTCTCCAACACCACCAAAAAAAATGATTGTGACAGAATGAACCAACCACAAAAGGACCCAGCAAAAATCACACGGCATCGCCCTGGACGCCGCCAGTCTGCCTCCCAGCGCCCTCAGCCTGCCAACCAGACCTACCTTTTTTCTGTAAGCCCTTTCGTTCTTCCCTCGCTGTCGTTTTCATCTGTCTCTTCAAGTCCTTGTCATTGACACTGTCCTACCATTTTTACCTCCATGTTTTTTAGATTCTGATTTTTGGGATTGTGAAGATGGACCCGATTTAATTAACCTCTTTTCCAGTTCTGACTCTGACACCAATTTAGATTTCTTTCACTAGTTTTTTGCGTCCCAGTCAATTTTTGTCACGTTTTCCCTTTTCCGATCCCTGCTAGTCCAAGCCCAAATCAGTTCGCACTGAACCTTGCCCTTTACTTGGGCACCTGTTTGGCCATCGATAAGGGACCTCCGTGTGGTGGCCAACGGAGGCACCCAAGTAAAGGTCAAGGTTCGTCATTAAGCTCCCGTTTCTAAGCCACGTAATTTGTCACCCATTTCCACACCTCGTTCCATGCCTCCGACCAAGTCACATCCATCCAAACCTGCCCCCAAGTCACCTCATTCCATGCCTATTTTATCACCTCTTCTCGTACCACTCGTGTTTCCTAGTTCACCTTCCCTAGTTCCTTTGCACTCTGCCCCTCTTGTTTCCTGTGTTGCCAAACCTCTACGGCGGCAGGCTGAAAGAGCGAATGCAGACCCTATGCCTGTTCCCCGGCGGCTGCAGCAGGCACCTGTTCCTGGTCCCGGCAGCTGCAGGCTCTAGCGGCATACACTGTGTGGCCGTCACCCAACCTTGCTCCGGCGTTGCAGCCGCAGGCACCCGTTCCTGCTCCCCGGCGGCTGCAGCAGGTTCCCGTTCTTGCTTCCCGGCAACTGCAGGCTCCAGCGGCGTACATTGTGCGGCCGCCACCCAAACTTGCTCTGGCAATGCTCGTCCAGTGGCGCTCGTCCAGTGACCGCCACCTGTTTGCTCCGGCGCCACACGTCCAGTGGCCGGCACCCGTCCTTGCTCTGGCAGGGTTCATCCAGCGCCTGCCAGCCAAACCTCATGCCTGGCCCTTGCTTTGCTTTTGGGTCCGGCATCATGGCCCGCCGCCTGAACAGCCTGTTAGAAGCCCTTGTGGTCGGCGTCCTGGCCGAGCCCCTAAATGGCTCAGCCAAGCACCGCACATCTAGTGTCCTGGACGGCCACCAGACTGGCCCTGATTGGTGGAGCCCAAACCTGCCTCCAGCCCCCCTTCCACTCACCCTGTTTTGGAAACGTTTTTGTTGTTTTGGTCTGTGTTTTTGTTTAGGTTATTTAGTTTTGTCATGTCTTGTGCTCATTTGGTTGCGGTCACCCCCTGTTCTCGTCAGCCCTCCTCTACCTTGTGCCAACCTATCAGCTCCTTCCAGGCACTCGTCTTGTTCAGGTGTTCCTCGTTGTCTCGTCAGTTTGCTTGTTTTTAGCTCCGTTTTTTTTTCAGTGCTTGTTGGTTCATTGTCGATTGTAGTCTGTTGTCTCACGTCATGTTTCCTGGTCTCATCTTGTCGTGGTGAGTTCTGTACCCTAGTGTTCCTTTGTTACTTTGTCGTTGGATTTTTGGACTTTGTTAATTCAGCATTTCCCTCCATGATCCTTGTTTACCTTTTTGTTTTGGAAATTAAAATGTCTTTTTCCAGACTCCTGCACTCCTGTCTTGCCTTCCTGCTTCCCTGCACTTGGGTCTTTCCCGTTTTGCCTCGTCTCCGACACTACCAAAAAACTCGATTGTGACACAAAGAAAGTTTGTAAAAATAAATGAATAAAAAAAGGTTCAAGACCTTTGCAAAAGTTGCATTTTCTCAAATTGTTTGCAGTGATTTTCAATGTCTCGTCAGTTTTTTTTTTTCCACGAAAATTTACAAAATAAGCAGGAGAGTGGAATGCACTGACCCGAATATGGGGTTTGTAAAGCGGCTCACGCTGAAAATAACAGCAGTTTTTTTACTTTTAGCTTCAAACAGTGTTTCAAATTAAAAAAAAAAAAATTTTAGTCACTTTTCTGCACAATTAGAACTATATTTAACTTAAATAGTTAACACCAAATATTAAATGTTACACCTAAACCTCAAATTTAAATGCTAAATACGTTATATATCTAAATCTAAATCTTGAATGTATATTTAAATACAAATACTAAATCTACATGTTCAATATTTATCTAAATATTAATCTTAAATCAAAATAAATATTTCAATATAAATCTTAAAAGTAAATATAAATTTGAACTCTAAATGTAGAATATATATGTAAATATAAATATTAAATCTAAATGTTAAAAGTCAAATCTAAATGTTTTGGGTTGATCTAAATATTTAGCTAATATGCAAATCCACATTGCCAAGAAACTGAAATACCCCTCCAAAAAGCTGTGTTTTGTAGTGGAAAAAAAATTTTATTAAAAAAAAAAAAAAAAAAACTTACACAGGGAAATGGACCCTTGAACATAGATGATCACTACCTGAAATAATAAACCAGTTAGGGAAACATTATTTGACGAGTACTTTGTGTGTTTAGTGTCACTTTTACGAAGTGCCGCCTCGGCACTGTCCTGCAATGGCTTATGACTGAGTGCAGCTGGAAGCTGCTGCTTCTCCCTCCGGAAAGTTTTCTTTTAGTTTAAAAGGTCACTTTAAGCAAGGTCCATTCTGTACAGTGGGCAAAGGTATAACCCGTGTTGGTTTGGACGTCTCAGTGCTGTAAATCCTCGTTGAGTGGAACCTCGGCCTCCTTTCACAAGCAAACGAACAAACAAGCTGGCTAGCTAACACAGCCCTGGTCTGGTCATCTGACATCCATCGTTGTCCACCTTTAGCACTGGACAACAGAAGCAGGAAGCAGCCATTCGTGTGGCCGTCGCTGAAGCCGAGAGTGCAGGGAGGGAAGAATCTCCTTTGCTACTTATTTATCCAAGTCCATCTCCAGGGTTGATTTCGGCTTTTTCGCGGCCAGCAAGCAAGCACTCTGAGGCAGGCAGGCAGGCAGGCCAGTACGAAGCACCTGTCTCTGGTTGGTTCTTCGATATAATGTTTAACATTTGCATTTAATATTTATATTAAGGTATATATTTAACATTTAAATTAATATTTATATTTACATTTAATATTTATATTTAAAGTCTATATATATATATATATATTTAAGATTTATATTGAGATATATATTTAAGATGATTTAGTATTCAAATTTACATTCAACATTTACAGTACAGTTTTCTCCGGGCACTCCGGTTTCCTCCCACATCCCCAAAACATGCATGGTAGGTTGATTGACAACTCTAAATTGCCCGTAGGTGTGAATGGTTGTTTGTTTGTAGGTGCCCTGCGATTGGCTGGCGACCAGTTCAGGGTGTACCCCGCCTCCTGCTCGACGATAACTGGGATGGACTCCAGCACGCCCGCGACCCTCGTGAGGAGAAGCGGCTCTGAAAATGGATGGATGGATTTAGGGTATATTTAAGATTTTGATATACAGTATTTAACATTTAGATTTAAGATTTTGGATGAACATTTAATATTTGGAGTTAACTGTACAAGTTGACAAATATTGTTCTAAATGTGCAGAAAAGTAACTCGAAAATTCACACTAGTTTTTCTATACACTGTTTGACGCTAAATGTGACGAAATGGTGTTATTCTCAGCGTGAGCCAATTTACAAACAGTACCTCATAATCTAACTGCTACAACAATATATCGGCCTAATTGCTGTTCGAGGATATAGGTTTGTCTACTTACCTATGGAGAGAACAATATTTTTCATTTTTGTATGAAGATTAGGTTTCATTAAGAGTAGCATTTATTTTAATAATGAAATTAATTCAATAATGAATTGTTTTGTACAAATATAAACCCATTTGATGTTATATTTAAAAACAATTACTTCACCATATATATATATATTAGAAATCTGTGAAGTATTCAACAATTATGTGAGCATAAGAGTACTGAAATGAATAAGTAAGTCAGAGATGTCCTATTATTTATTTATGAATAAATTGCAAGGTGTGCCCTTTTTCTCACTTGAGCCCCTGCCCCCCAAAATGTCTGTGCACGTCCCTGGGGAGGAGGTCTAAGGCAACTGACAATTGCCGAAGGTATTTCAGATGAAATACAACTGTCGGAGACCATCATGTTCTTCTCCACAGTTTGACGATGAGGAAAGCGGGAATGCAGCGAGTGCAGATTCAGTGTTCACCATAGTCTTAAGATTCAGACAAGAGAACAGGTAATTGCTTTTTTCATTATGTACATGTTTACAGTATGACTATATACCGTGCTGTACAGAAAAATATGTTTCAATACATCCCTTTCTCCATTACATGTGTAGGCCTAGTACTTTTTTCTTTTCTTTTCTTTGCTAAACATGATTTTTGTTTTGTTTTACAAAATGCATTCCTATGGTGAACAATAAACATTACCAATCATTGTGTTTTCCTGTTTTCAATGTTATGTGTAATGACTGTTCAGTGGTCTTTTTCATTTTGATTGACGCGGGGTCTGATTTGACAACATTTGGTTTTGCGAATGTAGCTTGAATATTGGGTTTTGTAATTACAGTTTAGAGAAAATGCTGGATGATTTCAAAAATGTGTCTTACCAATGACTGGGATTGATGTGTCCTTAAAGGGATTGTTGCTACTATATACAGTATGGTCAATTGTAGGCCTTTCTTAATGGAAATGACACTTTGCGTGCGTGAGCGTGCAAGTTTAGAACAGGTGGGATTGATCAACACATATTAGCGTTGCGCATGTGACAGGCGCCCACACGTTTGATGAAGACCGATTTGTTTGGGGTATGCACACACACACTACATTTCAGCTGGAGGAACAAATTTAGGGCTTGCTGTTGTATTCATCATTTTTGTGAATGTATCTCAGTTTGCAATGGTCCCACATGCATCTCACTCCTTTGTTGCGGCCTGGTATAGGTATAGTATTAGATCGAGTAGAAAATATGCTAATAGAGTTGGTAATGTACCTGGACATGTATGTACTGTTAAAATAACATACAAATACTGAGGAAGTGGCATTCGCTCCATAACCATTGATGGCCTCAAATATTGTAGCGAATCAAAAAAAGATTTGTGAAATGTATTCATGTATGTATATGCACATAATACTGACCTCTGGTAACACTATGAATGCTCCAGTCATAATGGTGAGGACAATGTTGATCCCAAATAACCACCGAAGGAATATGAAGTAGGAGGCGACGCCCGACCCAAAATGACCTCACCACAGAGGAGACATTTATATCAGAATTTTATGCAACAAACATCAAAATCCATACCGTCAAAAAATATAAAGGATATAAAGAGTGAATTTCTTGAACATTATATATACACACACACACACACACACACACACACACACAGCAGCTGAAATAAGTATTTAACACGTCACCATTTTCCTCACAAAATCACTTTCTAAAGATGCTGTTGACATGAAATTTTCACCAGATGTTGGGGAAAACCCAAGTAATCCATACATGCAAAGAACGTAGAACAGATAAGATCAGAAATTAAGTTGCATGTAATAATACGAAATGACACAGGGTAAAAGTATTGAACACATGAAGGCATGGAAAGCCAAGACAACACCTAAAATCTATCAATAATCAAAAAGCAATCCAGCCCCTTGCAATCCAGTGCAAATGAATATCAGCTGGTTGAGTCCTAATTGATGGCCTACAAAAAGGTCTCATTGCCAAGGTCTGAGTCAAGACACATCTCATGATGGGTAAGAGCAGAGAGCTGTCTCAAGACCATCGCAAACTAATTGTTGCAAAACATAACGATGGCATTGGTTACAGGTGCATATCTAAGCTTATGAATGTTCCAGTGAGCACGGTTGGGGCCATAATACCTAAGTGGAAAGCCAATCATACCACCGTAGATTTGCCTCGATCAGGTGCTCCTCGCAAGATTTCTGACAGATCAGTGCAAAGAATAATTAGAAGAGTTGCCCATGCTCTTGTCTTAGTTCTGGCAGCATGCAAGTTCTCAAGGGTGGGTAGGGGGGGAACTGACAATATTTTCAGCAGTTTTGAACTTGAAGGTCTTGATGGTTGACACAGGGCAGCTGTGGCAAAGGATGCCTCCTGAAGTCCATGATTATCTCTACAGTCTTGAGCGTGTTCAGTTCCAGGTTGTGTCGGCCGCACCACAGCTCGAGCTGCGCCACTTCCTGTCGACACACAGACTCATCGCCTTTGATGAGGCCGATGACTTTGGCGTCGTCTGCAAACTTCAGGAGTTTGACAGCCGGGTGTGTTGAGGTGCAGTCCATGTAGAGAGAGAGGAGCAGAAGAGAGACGAGCAGCACTGGCAGGTGGCAGGCGAGACGCTGAGCTGGAGAAGCTTGGAGGAAAGGAGTTTGGGGATGATAGTGTTGAACGCAGAGCTGAAGTCCAGGAACAGGATCCTCGCGTAGGTCCCAGCGCCGTCGAGGTGTTCTAGGATGAAGTGCAGTCCCATGTTGACTGCGTCATCCACAGACCTGTTTACTCGGTAGGCAAACTGCAAGGGGTCCAGCAGGGGACCTGTGACACTCTTGAGATGGTCCAGCACGAGGCGTTCAAAGGACTTCAAGACTACAGATCTCAGGGCGACAGGCTTGTCGTCATTCAGACCTGATATTGCAGGTTTCTTGGGGACTGGGATGATGGTGGAGCGTTTGAAACGGGAGGGTACTTCGCACAGTTCCAGAGATCTATTGAAGATTGTTGTTATTGAACGTGGAACATGACTTTGTTGGTACACACACCTCTTCACAGAAAGTGACATGGGATGTAACAGTGTCCGTATGTTCATCCAGGCTGCCAGTTTAATTTTCAAAGACACTCTTGTCTGTGCAGTTCTGTCTTTGCTTCATTGGTCCACTTCAATGTTTTCACCGTAGGCTTCGCGCATTGAAGCAAAATTGAACTGTTTGGATGCCATAATGCACACCATGTTTGGAGGAGAAATGTCACTGCACATTACCCTAAGAACACCATACCAACAGTGAAGTTCGGAAGTGGGAACATGATGGTGTTGGGCTGCTTTTCAGCAAATGGTACTGGTAAACGGCACGGTGGGCGACTGGTTAGAGCGTCTGCCTCACAGTTCAATCCCCGGGGTTCAATCCGAGGCCCCGCCTGTGTGGAGTTTGCATGTTCTCTCCGTGCCTGCGTGTGTTTTCTACGGGTACTCCGGTTTCCTCCCACATCCCAAAAACATGCATAGTAGGTTAATCGACAACTCTAAATTGCCGGTAGGTGTGAATTTGAGTGCGAATGGTTGTTTGTTTGTAGGTGGACATTTCATCAGGATAATGAAAGGCACGGCTTGGCGGGAGCATGCTGTGACAACGCGAGAGATTGCGTGATTTCCGAAGACGAAAAACATGACGGCGCCCTTTGCAGTCTTGAAAAAAAAAAAAAAAAGAAACAGCTATACAAGATAATTGTTTTCTTTTTTCCTTCGCCAGCTTTGCGAGCAGCGGTAACTTACAGAGAGCCACTTGCTATCCCTGCAGCTACGTCAACACCAGCTCGTCTTGCCATGGAGGATCTGAGCCAATGCGTCGAACTACCGCTGAAGCGGAAAAAAGGCGATTCTTCCACCTCAACTGAGGATTTGCTTGATTAGACAAGTGTCCTCTTTTCAATCGACAAGTAATTGTCAATTGCACTTGATTTGCTTCACCAGGAGATCACCGAACTCAGCAAGAGCTTGGACTTCACGCAACAACAAGTGAGTGAGCTAAGATTAGATAATACTGCGCTTCAAGCAGATCCAGAAGGCCGATATATAATTATACTGGCTACAATATTTAACAAGCTTTATACAATTGTCAACGTTTACGCTCCAAATAAAGACGATCCAGCCTTTTTTCCACATGCTCTTTTCACATTTGTTAAACTTGTCAGGCACTTCTACAATTATTATGGGAGGTGATTTTAACCTAATGCTAAATCCCCTAATAGATCGCTCAAATCTCAAAAATAGTTATCAGCCACAATGCTCCAATATACTAGAGCAGTATATGAATGACTTTGGTCTCGTTGACATATGGAGGCTGAAAAACCGTACAATAAGAGAATACACATTTTTCTCATCAGTTCGCCGCTCTTTCTCAAGAATAGATTTCTTTCTTTCAAACAATTCGGCAGCTCAAAGAATTACTCCCAAAATACGTTGAATCATCATCAGCGATCATGCACCGATTTCTCTCAATCTAAAAGTTGAATCAAATTTGGGAACCCCACCAACATGGCGCTCCAACATATCCCTATTGAAGGACCCAGTTTTTGATTCTTTTGTGAGGAAGGAATGGGAAGAGTTTCTGAAATTTAACCACTCCCCAACCATAACCCCATCTCCGCTGTGGGAAACTGGGAAAGCTGTTTTGAGAGGTCGAATCATATCATATTCATCGTATAAGTAAAAACAAGAACAAAAATTGGAAAATGGAATTGAGGAAAAAATAAAACACCTCACAGGGAAAGATGCAATGAATCCGATAGATACGCTTAGAAACCGACTTCAATAGGCAAAACATCAGTTAGATGTTATCTTATCAAAAAGAACAGATTTTCTACAACAACAGTTAAGATACACTAACTTTGAGTACAATAATAAATCGGGAAAATTCCGTGCTTCAGCGCAATAAAGAAAAATCATTAATTACAGCCATTCAAGATTCAAACGTCAGCTGTACACAGTCACCACTAGAAATAAATGAAATTTTGTAAAATTTTTATAGCAGCTTATACGCCTCTTCGAACAACTCGGATCAAAAAGAAAGATCTAAACATCCCTCAATTAAATACACAAATTAAAGACAGCCTTGATGTTCCTTTAACCATCACAGATTTGCTTAACGCATTAAAAAATATGCAACCGGGACGGGCGCCTGGCCCGGCCGGAATCCCTGTTGAATTCATTAAACATATTTGGCCAATACCAGCGCCTCTATTTTCCAGAACAGTCAATGAGATAAAGGACAAAGGTAGAATTAGTAGCCATATGAACATAGCTTCAATTAAGTAATTACTAAAGCCAGGTAAAGACCCCACTCTCCCGGCGAATTATCGGCCTTTATCACTGATTAATGTAGATATCAAGATTATCTCGAAAGCCCTCGCAGCGAGCCTTGAAAAGGTACTCCCGTCGATAACCCACTATGACCAGACAGGCTTCATTAAAGGTAGAAGTTCCACAAATAATGTCAGACGTCTGTTGAATTTAATAAGCATGTCACAGCGTAAAAATCTAAACGCAATTATCATGTCACTGGACGCAGAAAAAGCTCTCGATAAAGTTAACTCGGCTTTGCTGTTTGCAGTTCATTTCGACATTGGCTCGCGACATTACACAATTCGCCGAAAGCGACAGTCACCACAAATAGGATCACTTCACAAAGTTTTACATTACAAAGAGGAACCAGACAAGGATGTCCACTCTCACCAATGCTATTTGCAATATTTATCGAACCTCTTGCTGCCGCTATACGTCAGGATGCTAATATTAAAGGTATCTGCTCACTCGTGACAGAACACAAAATCAATCTATATGCTGATGATATTCTTCTTTACTTACAGGAACCCAAGTATTCTCTTCAGACACTCTTCAATCTCATTAAAACATTTTCACAAATATCGGACTTCTCTATTAACTGGACAAAAGCAACAATACTCCCAATAACAGCAAACTCATGGACTCCTGCAGATCAAATCCCAGAGTACCCTATTCCGATAGGAAACATGAAGTATTTAGGTATCAATATTTCGTCAAAACTCACAGAGCTAACCAATCTAAATTGCACACCACTTCTGGAAGAAATCTCAGCTGATTTAAGACGCTGGAATAACTTGCCTATATCATTACTGAGAAGAATAGCTACAATAAAAATGAAAACCTTACTTCAAATAAATTATTTATTTTCAATGATTCAATTTAAACCCACATTGAAATGGTTTCAAACCTTAGATTCTGCTGTAATAAATTTTTATTCAAAAAATAAGAAAAATAGAATAAGTCGATCCACTCTTCAGAAAAGTAAACAGGAGGGAGGCCTAAATGCTCCCAACTTTAAACACTATTATTTAGCTAACCAATTACAATACCTCATCAAATGGTTGCACCACAGTGAGGAGTGTGATTCTTCGCTAGAATTGGAACAAACAGACTGCAACAACATAAAACTACCAAAACTATTTCTACTAGTTTTAAACGCCATAAATGTTTCACGAATCCAATAATCGCATCCACCTTAACGGCTTGGTGGCAAAGTTTAGAATTGACAGGATCTCAATTAGCTCCCAGTATGCTCTCCCCAATCTTTGCAGATGACATTGCCATCTGCAGTGAAAGCAGGGAGCAGGTGGAGGAACAGTTAGAAAGATGGAGGCATGCACTGGAAAGCAGAGGAATGAAGATTAGCCGAAGTAAAACAGAATATATGTGCATGTGCATGAATGAGAGGGGTGGTGGGGTAAGAGTGAGTCTACAGGGAGAAGAGATAGCAAGGGTGGAAGACTTTAAATACTTGGGGTCAACCCTCTAGAGTAATGCTGAGTGTGGTCAGGAAGTGAAGAAACGGGTCCAAGCAGGTTGGAACGGGTGGAGGAAGGTGTCAGGTGTGTTATGTGACAGAAGAATCTCTGCTAGGATGAAAGGCAAAGTTTATAAAACTGTGGTGATGCCAGCCTCGATGTACGGATTAGAGACAGTGGCACTGAAGAGACAACAGGAAGCAGAGCTGGAGGTGGCGGAAATGAAGATGTTGAGGTTCGCTCTCGGAGTGACCAGGTTGGATAAAATTAGAAATGAGCTCATCAGAGGGACAGCCAAGGTTCGATGTTTTGGAGACAAAGTTATTGAGAGCAGACTTCAATGGTTTGGACACGTCCAGAGGAGAGAGAGTGAGTATATTGGGAGAAGGATGATGAGGATGGAGCTGCCAGGCAAGAGAGCTAGAGGAAGACCAAAGAGAAGGTTGATGGATTTCGTGAGGGAAGACATGAGGGCAGTTGTTGTTCGAGAGGAGGATGCAGGAGAAGGATGACACGCTGTGGCGGCCACTAAAGGGACAAACCGAAAGGAAAAGAAGGTGATCTCCCCAATCTGGCATAATCCAGATTTCAAAATTAATAATATACCCCTTCATTTTAGTACATGGGAACAACATGGAATTAACCACCTACAACCACTATTTAACAGTAATGTTTTTAGGACAGGTGATGAACTGTTCCAAGAATTCCAAATAACGGCCGGAAACTCTCTTCAATACAATAAATTAAAAGCAGCAATAAAAAAAAGAATACCAACACTCCAGAGCACCCTCGACCTGCCGGAGTTTGTCAAGCAAATAATGAAGCTTCTCCCGCAAAGTAAAAGAAATCTCTCAAAAGTTTATAAATTAATTTCATGTACTAAATCAATGCACTTACCAATCACCAAATGGGAAGAAGACCTCTCCATGTCTGCTGACCGTAGCTACTGGATACAGATTTGTAACAATACGATTAGAATGACAAAAAAACACAAATCGACAGCTTACACAATATAAAGTGCTTCATAGAACAGATTTTACTCAGTACACTATGCATAAAATGGGCTTCTCTCCATCTAATATATGCGTGCAATGCACCAAAATTACCCCAGACACCTATTTTCATGCTATATGGGAATGTACACCAATTCAATGCTTTTGGTCTTGGGTTATACAAAAACTCTCGTATATTTTAAACTGCATAATTGACGACTTAGGCATAATTGACCTCCCTAATAAATATTCACAATCATTACTTGTCGCGTTAGCTACCGCGTAGAAAACAATTCTATTGGAAAAACTGGAAAAACAAACAAGCTATTAACATCAATCAGTGGCTAAATCTCATCATAGAATATATTGTGTTGGAAGAAATATCAGCAGAACGAAAAAATTAATTACAGATATACGTAGATAGCTGGTCACCTTTCCTCAACATGCTAAATCTAGACTCTTGATTCCTTTGCCTGAGTAGGTTGCCATTTGACATTTGACAATAGCAAGACGATTTTCATAAGTGTGAAAGTAAACAATGGAATTCTATATTCTTTGTTGTCGAGGTTGTTGTTTTATTATTATTCTATTTATTTCGTTTTATTTTTTATTTTTTATTTTCACACATTTTAGACACAGGCATGCTGTGGGGATCTTCTCCTCTTGTCCCTGTGTTTGCTGTTCCGGAATCTTTGGGGGCGGGACTTTTTTTTCACTCCTTACTGATCTCGGGGGTGGGGGTGAACCACTGTGGCGACCTCCTGGGGTGTAATGGTGGTGTGATTGTGACTCGCCCACGTTCCGTGGGTGCTGGGCGGTGCCGGCTGGCACCCGCCTGGGTCCCCCGCTCCGGCTGCTGGTGGGGGCGGTGGGGACCCGTCGCTCCCTGGGCCTGCTTCCTCCTCTTCTCTCCGTTCCTTGCGTCCCGTAGCGGTTGCCTCTTCCTCTTCCCGTGGGGGAGCCGGGCGGTCCCCTGCGGGTTGTGGGGCCTGCTGTGGGGTTCTTTTCCCTGCCTGGTTTGGGGGAGGACCATCTCCCACGCTCAGGGGCGGGTAGTGGGTGCTGGCGGGGTTGTGGGGGAGGGGGGCCCGGGGTTGGTGCTGCGGGTCTGGGTGGGATGGCCTTCTTCGTCAGTGGTTGTCCGGCCTAATGGGCCTGACCTGCAGGAGCCATGCCTCTTAATCACTCACTTAGCACACACTCACACCATTCACTGTATATATTTTTCTCACTAAACACATCTAGGCACATACACATATCAAAGGGTTCCTGGGTGACTGGTATGGGATCGGGAGGGTGTGGGTGTCGGATCGGGTTTCAGCATGTCTGCACGCCGGGCTGCTCTCGGCTGGACCCCTGTGCCTGATCCCGGCCTTCGATTGATTGGGTGGGGTGCTCAGCCGCCGCGGTGCGGCCACAGCAATTACAGGACACTTCTGTCAGTCTTTGCGCATGTAAAACGGTATCAATTCACTTGCATGTATCCGCAGACACACACCCCTAGGACTGTTTCACTGGGTGTGGGGTCACGCACTTACTGCGACAAATAACTCCTGAATATGCAAATCGCTTCTGTATCCCCGCACTTATACTCCTGTAGACTTTTATAATTCACATAATTAATGCCACCACACTTCAGTTGTACAGTCGGGTTCACAACCCTTGTCCTGCATGCTTCTTCTCCTGTCCTTGTCCTGTTCTATCTTGTCCTGTCCTTCCCTCACAGGGTGTAGGACTACAGCCCCATGCAACACTCATATTTAATGTTTCATTGTTGTAGATAATGTTATGATTTACTTCTCTCATCCTGTTTACAATTTGTGCTTTGTCTTTTGTCTTTGTTGCTCTCTCCCTTCTATAAACTTTGTTCTGGTCGACTGATCAAGCCTGATTCTCAGTAAATCTCAATTATAATACCACAGCGGAAGCATAAAAACGCCACTGTGACACAGTAAAACTGTTCCGGCATAAAAGTGATACAGATTTTCCATTCTGCTCGACCTAACAGCCGAACAGGACAAAAAAAAAAAAGGATAATGATCCAAAACATACTGCCAAGGAAACTCGCAATTGGTTTCAACCTAAAAAAAAAAAAAGAAAATGAAGCTGCGAGAATGGCCCAGCCAATCACCTGGCTTGAATCCAATCGAAAATCTATGGAAAGAACTGAAACTCAATGTCCATAAAAGAAGCCCATGGAACCTTCAAGATTTGAAGACTGCTTGTGTGGAGGAATGGGCCAAAATCACACCAGAGCAATTCATGCGGCTAGTTTTTCCATACAGGAGGCATCTTGAAGCTGTCATTGCAAACAAAGGCTTTTGTACAAAGTATTAAGTATAGTATATATAGTATATACTAGTATGTGTATATATATATATATATATATATATATATATATATATATATAGTATTAAGTGTAGTCCATGATTGAGATGGTGCCTACCCGTGTGGACGCCTTGGTTACTTGCTCTCTCGTATTGTCTATGTTTTTGTGTTTTCCGTTCGTCTTTGGTGACATTACACGACTCATTTACACAAGGGAAGACTTGCTCAACCTCAGGGAGTCGACTTTCTTTCGCCAACTTTCGCAAATCCGCTAAATTTTTTCCCCGAGTTACTCACCGGGGGGAGGCTGCGGTCTATGGCGCATGGAGACGGAGGGGACGCCACAGAGGGAAGCGAGCCAGCATCCACAAGAGAGGATACAGATTGGCGTTTCCGTCCATCCACCTCGAGAATCTACACTCCCTACCCAACAAAATGGCAAAGCTTCATCTTCTGATAAAGACCAGTGATGACTTCAGACGTTCCGGCGCGCTGTGCTTTACGGAGCCTTCCCTTTGTGAACGCGTCCCCGAAGCCGCAGTTATGCTTCCATCTTCACTGGGCAGACCGCATCATGGAATTATCGGGGAAAACAAAAGGCGGCGGCATATGCTTCTATATCAATGAAAAACGGTGTACGGACATCACGGAGCTCAGCACACACTGCAGCCCGCATTTAGAGTCGTAAGCAAAGCAAAGCAAAGTAAATTTATTTATATAGCGCATTTCATACACAAGGTAACTCGATGTACTTTACACGATTAAAAGCATTTAAAAAAAAACAATTAAACTAAGTGAGCCATTCTACTTGCCTCGTGAGTTCGCTTCTTTTTTACATTCCGCCTCAAGCTAACACGAATGCCGCACTGATAACACTCACTGAACAAGTAAACGAAATTGAAAAAAAACACCCAGACTCACCCCTCATTGTTCTCGGGGACTTTAACAAAGCTAAACTCAACCACAAACTCCATAAATACAAGCAGTACATTGACTGTCCTACGCTAAATAACACATACAGTGCCATACCTCGTGCAGCCCTGGGCTCGTTTGATCACTGCTTAATTCACTTACATACATACATAAAACATCCAGGCAAGAACTTAAATGCGCGCAGCCTACGGTCAAAACAATGAAAACGTGGCCCAAAGATAGAACTTCAAAGCTGTCTAGACTCCAAAGACTGCCGTGTCTTTGAAAATTCAGCTTGCAGCCTGGATGAATATACGGACACTGTCACATCCTATATCAGTTTCTGTGAAGAGGTGTGTGTACCAGCAAAGTCATTTTGCACATTCAATAACAACAAACCGTGGTTCACTGCCAAACTTAAGCAACTTCGTCAGGCAAAAGAGGATGCATATCGAAGTGGGAACAGGTAGCTGCTACCGAACAATGCAAACTAAAACTAGCAGACATTCCAACAACTTCTTCCCCCTTGACATCAACTTCTTAAACAGCTAACCTACAACTCCATTGCAACATGCTGCCAATTTTTTGGTCTTCAGTTTGTTGTCACATTTCTGTCGGGTCAATTATACATTACTCGTGCACTCACTGTAGTTCGTCTCGCCACGCTGCACTATTTGCATATCTGTTGTTGACCAATACTGGCCACTCATGCCAGAGTAGCATCTGCACCATTTGCACAATCGACTGAGTAGTATCTAGAACATTTGCACAATCGACATTGTCCCAGATTATCGCACTACTAGTCAATTTAAAATGCATACATTTCTTGAAGTCTCTGCACCATTTGCACAATGGTCATTGCACCGGACTATTGCTCTATTAGTCATTCAAACTGCTCTAATTGCTAGAGGGTTCTGCATCTTTTTGCACAATTGTAACAAAACAACTAAACAAAAACCAAAAAAACACAAAATAAATTGGACCGGCATTACCAGATTACTAGCAACCTTTTATTGCTCAGTGACTGTTTTTTCAATGTCTTTATGTCTCAAAAGTATTATCTGTCAATGAACTGTTGTCGTACTAGAGTGGCTCCAACTACCCGGTGACAAATTCCTCGTGCGCTTTTGACATTACTTGACAAATAAAGATGATTCTGATTAAATAAATACCAGTTGGCGTGTTCAATACTTTCATTTCACATAACTTAATTATTCTAATCTTATTTGTTCTACTTTCTTTTTATGTATGGATTACTTGGGTTGTTCCCAACATCTGGTGAAATATTCATGTAAATAGCACCTTTGGGAATTTATTTAGTGGGAAAAATGGTGACGTGTTAAATACTTATTTCAGCCGCTGTATACAGTGCCGTGAAAATGTATTGGCCCCCTTCTCAAATTCTTGTATTTTTGCACTTTGTTTTAAGATCATCAGCAAATGTAATTATCATAACCCGAGTGAACTTAAAATGATGTTTTAAAATGGCGATTTCATTTATGCTGGCTCCTCTCAATGTAGAGGAGCAGCGGCTCTACTCTGAGCACCTCCTGGATGACCGAGATTCTCACCCTATCTCGAAGGGAGAGCCCGGACACCCTGCGGAGGAAACGGCTGCTTGTACCCGAGATCTTGTTCTTTTGGTCGCGAGCTGTGGGTCGTGACCATAGGTGAGGGTAGGAATGTAGATCAACCGGTAAATTGAGAGCTTCGCCTTTCGGCTTAGCTCCCTCTTCACCACAACAGACCGATACAAAGTCCACATCACTGCAAACGCCTTGTTCTGTTCTCGTGAACAAGAACCCAAGATAGTTGAACTCCTCCACTTGGGGCAGGATCTCATCCCGACCTGGAGAGGGCACTTCTCCCTTTTCCAAATGAGGACCATGGGCTCAGATTTGGAGGTGCTGATTTTCATCCAGACCGCTTCACACTCGGCCGTGAGCCGCTCCAGCGAGACATGGAGATCACAGCTTGATGAAGCCAACAGAACCACATCATCTGGAAAAAGCAGAGATGTAATACTCTCCTCCTCGGCTGCGCCTAGAAATTCTGTCCATAAAAGTTATATATGAACACAATCGGAGTCCAACCCTCACTGGAAAGGAATTTGACAGCAATGCGGACCAAACTCTGACACTGGTCGTACAGGGACCGAACAGCCCATATAAGGGGGTTCGGTACCCCAGGCTCCTGAAGTACCCCCATAGGACTTCCCGAGGGACACGGTTGAACGCCTTCTCCAAGTCCACAAAGCAAATGTAGACTGCTTGGGCGAACGTCCATGCATCCCCGAGGACCCTGCCGAAGGATTAGAGCTAGTCCACTGTTCCACGGCCAGGACAAAAACCACACTGCTCCTCCTGAATCTGAGATTCGACTTCCCGACGGACCCTCCTCTCCAGCACCCCTGAATAGACATTACCAGGGAGGATGAGGAGTGTGATCCCCCTGTAGTTGGAACAGCCCTACAACATCCAGAGCCTTTCGGAACTCTGGGCAAATCTCTTCCATCCCTGCATTCCCACTGAGGAGCTTTTTGACCACCTCAGTGACCTCTTCGACGTATTCTTCCCACCGACTCACAACGTCCCGAGTCGAGGTCAGCAGCGCCCTATCCCCACTTTACACAGTATGAATGGTGTACTCCTCCTGAGACACCGGATGGTGGACCAGAATTTCCTCGAAGCCGTCCAGTAGTGGCTCTCCATGGCCTCACCGAACTCCTCCCACGGCCAGGTTTTTGCCTCAGCAACCACCAAACCTGCATTCCGCTTGGCCAGAGAGTACCCATCACCTACCTTTGCAGTCCCGCAGGCCAAAAATGCCCAATAGGACTCCTTCTTCAGCTTGACGGTATCCCTCACCACTGGTGTCCACCAACGGGTTCAGGGGTTGCCGCCACGACAGGCACTGACCTCCTTACGGCCACAGCTCCGGTAAGGCATCTCAGCAATGGAGGCGCAGAACATGGTCCACTCGAACTTAATGTCCTCCACCTCCCAAGGAACGTGGGTGAAGTTCTGCCGGAGGTGGGAGTTGAAACTCCTTCTGACAGGGGATTCTGCCAGACGTTCCCAGCAGACCCTCACAATACGTCTGGGCTTGCCAGGTCAGACCAGCATCTTCCCCCACCATCGGAGCCAACTCACCACCAGATGGGGATAGTTGACAGCTCCGCCCCTCTTATCACCCGAGTGTCGCAAGTCCAATGGCACGACCACAAAGTCGATCATTGAACTGCGACCTAGGATGTCCTAGTGCTAAGTGCATGTGTGGACACCCTTATGCTTGAACATGGTGGTCGTTATGGACAATCCGTGATGAGCACAGAAGTCCAATAACAGAACACCGCTCGGGTTGTGATCGGGGGTGGCCGTTCCTCCCAATCACGCCCTTCCAGGCCTCTCTGTCATTGCCCATGTGAGCATTGAAGTACCCCCAGCAGAACGATGGAGTCCCCAGCGGGAGTGCTCTTCAGCACCCCCTCTAAGGACTCTAATAAGGGTGGGTACTCTGAACTGCTGTTTGGTGTATGGGCACAAACAACAGTCAGGACCCGTCCCCCCACCCGAAGGCGGAGAAAGCTACCCTCTCGTCCACTGGGTTGAACCCCAATGTACAGGCGCTGAGCCGGGGGGCATCAAGTATACCCACACCTGCTCGGCGCCTCTCACCGTGGGCACCGCCAGAGTGGAAAAGAGTCCAACCCCTCTCAAGAGGACTGGTGCCAGAGCCCAAGCTGTGTGTGGAGGCGAGCCCGACTATATCTAGTCAGAACCTCTCGACCTCACACATCAGCTCGGTCTCCTTCCCTGCCAGAGCGTAACATTCTACATCCCTAGAGCCAGCTTCTGTAGCCGGGGATCGGATTGCCAAGGTCCCTGCCTTCGGCCACCGCCCAGCTCACACTGCACCCTACCCCAATGGCCCCTCCCACAGGTGGTGATCCCATGGGAAGAGGGACCCACGTTACCCTTTCTGGCTGTGCCCGGCCGGGCCCCATGGGTGCAAGCCCGGCCACCAGGCACTCGCCATCGAGCCCCATCGCCAGGCCTGGTTCCAGAGGGGGGTCCCGGTGACTCGCGTCCGGGTAAGGGAAAACGTCTTCCAGTATTTTTCAACATCATAGGGGTCTTTGGAGCCATGCTTTGTCTGGTCCCTCTCCTCGGACCTGTTTGCCATGGGTGACCCTATCAGGAGCATGAAGCCCCAGACAACCTAGGATAATTGAGACACACAAACCTCTCCACCATGATAAGGTAAGGAGGGGATCAAGAAATCACTTAAACAGAATCTGTCCCGACAAAATGAAGTCAGAGAAAAAATATGAAAAAGCTGAAACAAAATGACACCATCGAAACAAATATAAAACCAGTCAAGAAAAAAAGTAATTGACATTGATCAGTCTGGAACGGGTTAGAAAAGCCATTTCTGAAGCTTTAGGATTCCAGCGAACCACAGGAAGAGCCATTATCCTCAAAGGGAGAAAATATGGAACTGTGGTGAACCTTCCCAGGAGTGGCTGGCCTACAAATATTACCCCGAGAGAACAGTAAAGACTCATCCAGGAGGCCACAAAGGAACTCAGGACAGCTTCCAAAGAACTGCAGACCTCTCTTGCTTCAGTTAAGGTCAGTGTTCATGACACAACAATAAGGAAGAGACTGGGCAAAAATGGCATCCATGGCAGAGTTCCAAGGCCAAAACCACTGCTGACCAAAAAGAACATCAAGGCTCATCTTACTTTTGCACACACAAAAAAAAGGCTGAATGATTCCAAGACATTTGGGAGCATATTATATGGACTGACGAGATGATTTTTGGAAGGTGTGTGTCTCGTCACATCTGCATTTCAGAAAAATAACATCATACCAACTGTCAAACATGGTGGTGGTAGTGTGATAGTCTTGGGAGCCTTTTCTCCTTCAGGACCTGGACACCTTGCTGTTATTGATGGAACCATGAATTTGGCTCTTTAACAGAAAATCCTAAAGGAGAATGTTCAGCCATCAGTTTGTGACCTCAAGCTGAAGCGCATTTGGGTTCTGCAGCAGGATAACGATCCAAAACACACTAGCAAGTCAACTTCTGAATGGCTTATAGAAACAAAATGAAGTTTATCGAGTGTGCTACTCAAATTCCAGACTTGATTCTGATTGAAATGCAGTGGCATGACCTTAAAAAGGCCGTCCACCCTAGAAAACCCTCCATTTTTGCTGAATTCAAACAATTCTGCAAGGAAGAGTGGGTCAAAATATCTCCACGGAGATGTGAAAGACTCATTGCCAGTTCTACAAAACGTTTGATTTCAGTTGTTGCTGCTGAGGATGGCCCAACCAGTTATTAGGTTTAGGGGGCCATTGCTTTTTCACACAAGACCAGGTAACTGAATCTTTTTTTTCCTGATATGCGGACTCATTGCCAGTCATAGAAAATTGCTTGATTTCATCTCTTCGGTTTTGGGGGCCATCACTTTTTCACACAGGTTTGGATTTTTTTTCTCCCTTAATAATAAAAACCTTCATTTGAAAATTGCATTTTAAGTTCACTTATATTTGTCTGATAGTTACATTTGTTTGATAATCTCTCTCTCTCTCTCTCTCTCTCTATATATATATATATATATATAAACCAAAAAGTGACAAAAGACTTACTTTCAATTTTCTTAATCCTCACTTCCCAAGGAATAAACACAACCACAATGTTATAAAACACTCGGGACATTTTCTTCAGCATCTGCAGGACGACAAAATAGGGTTAGAGACAACAACTGCTTCCTTATAATAGCTTTTAGTCATATGGCCATCTACATCAGGTGTCAAACTCAAGGCCCGGGGGCCAGATCTGGCCCGCCACATCATTTTATATAGGGATGCACTATATAATGGACTATACGGGAGCTCCTTCATCACAGCTGTCGGACACCGCAGCACTCTGCTCATGACGTTACAGCTGTCGCAAATGTTGGCTGTTGCAGTGGGTAAAAAAAAATAAATAAAAAGATTGCTGCTCATTATTAAAATGTACTGTTATTGTATATTGCTATAAAAATGGCAACAATCAAAGCTTTGTTGAAAAGTTCACAGTATATGAAAAATTCACTCCCTCTGCGACACATCTAGTCCCGCCATTCTTCAACTTCTTCTCTAAAGACGCAATCCATTATGGTCTACCACAACTCGATGAGTGTCCATCGGTTGGTCACTACTTTTTGCTATACTTTGTAGGACATTTTTAGTGCACTATATAGTGTTCTGAATTTGATCACTCAGCATTCGGACACCACTACAAAATGGCGTAAGTGACTGATTATGGAAACACAGCATTGGTCTTGTCTTGGTCTCTGTGAGTTCTGGTCTCTAGCAAGTCTTGGTCTCAGATAGTGTGGTCTTGAGCACAACAGTAGTACTATTAGTAGTAGCGTGCTCTTGCTCCTTTTGTTACTACACTCACTGGAACCACATGAGAAGATGGTAAACATGACTAGCGTGAACAATGGCTGCTTTTTATTTCAATTTTCGACAGCTGTGTTAAAACGCAACTGTGAAGCGTTATTCAAGATGACCTGGCTGGACTGTAATCTACAGTACATATGACTGCCTAAATTGGAAATTATGATTGACGGTGACATCACAGGCAATGCTGAGTTTTCAATCAACCAGAAGCCAACCTGCAAATGAATTATTCCTCATCAGACTGCATGGTAAAGACAATTTATTCTAATGGTGCCTGAGCAGCCTTAACACTGTAATTAAACAGCGCAATAACAACAGGCACTAAATCTACTCTGACTGCATTGCACAACATAGCTTCCTTATGCCCAAATGTATCTGAATAAAACAGAAACAGTTAAAGTAGATCAAGAAATTCTGAAACGGGCAGAGGTAATCTTCCTTTTTTAATTATTATGGCTGCGCTCATCAGATTATATTGCAGCAGAGTGGTAATTATTGAAAAAGCCTCTCTCAGCAAATATTCGGCTGGTGTTTACTTAAGTTGCTCTTCCCAGACACATTTAGATTAAACAGAGATGAATGGTGACAGCATTAGAAATGAAATATAAAGGTAACATAAATAATGTACATAACTGGTGTCAGGATCAGCCACAAAATCCCCTGTTTTTCTTAAAGGAAATATCATCGAGCGGTTGGTTCATTGAGTACAGAAGTACAGACAGGGGAAAAAAAATATCCAGGGTCTGTGTCATGAAGAAACATTTGACAATTAACACTGTTATCCCCCAATTTTATTTTATTTTATTTTATTATTATTATTATTTTTTTTTTTTTTAAATCAACACGCTCCAAAACATTGTTGTCATGTAAACGTCATCTTTTTTTTTTTCATCTTTGAAGCAAGATCGTGGCGGCTTGGACTTTGGAGTAATGGTCTTACAGTATTTATAAAGCAAGGGTAGTTAATGCTTCAGCTACCAAGCTGCCTTTTGAAAAATATATAATTTCCCCCGTGTGTGTTCTACGGTAGACCCTTTCAACCTGGCTATAAATCTAACCGAGGCACATACAGCCCTGATCCAAATCACAAACGACCTCCTCCGGATGTAATTATCTTCATTGTTCTTGATAGCTCTGCTGCTTTCAAAACCATCATCCAGCATCCATCCTCAACCGCTTATCTGAACACCTCGGTCTCGCCACTTCAGCTCTTTTTCTGGATCCTCTTATACTTTTCCAACAGAAAACAGTTTGTTGACGTCGCTACCCCTGATTTACACAACCTCCAATTAACGAGTTGACAGCATCTGTGTCCCTTCCCGAGTTCCCTATCTCAGTCGTATTCCAACAATCGGTCCCCTTTCTACCATATACAGTATCGGGTCCAACTTTCAGGGATGTTTTGTTTTGTTTTTTTAATCCTAAATTACAGTCTTTCATTATACCAAATCAAAAACGACATGGTTTTAATACACTACATTCAATCGTACGAGTGTGATTTTAATGTTGTATACATACATCTGCCCCTGCTGTTTGATAGCCTCTGGTTCTTGTCAGGCGTCCCTCATACTTCAGTACTATCTCTCTGGCATGCCTAGGAAATCCAACACAATGGTCATGAAACATTTGTAAACTTCAAATGCTGTATTTAAAAAACAATAGAAGGAATAATTTATGAGGTCCTGTACGTGTAACTGCTCTATGTTCTTACACATGTATTTCTATAAAACATGATACAATATGATTGAGCAATGATATGCTAGTTCTGTGGTTATGGTTTTCAAAGTGGCATCCCTTCCATCATGAAACTTTTTCTCAGAGTGTAAATTCAAGTTCCTTCTGTAGGATGATTAAGTGATTAAATGCATTTATACTGCAAATGTTATATTTTGCCATCACAGCACCTAGATATTTTTGGCAGTAATTGTATATAGTCAATATGATGTACCATATATAAGTTCCCTGAGAGAAACAGTGCATTACGTTTTGGGTATGTCCTACGCATAGGTAGAATACAAATAAGATACATTAGACATAATTCTCAAATCAATACACTGCCACTGTAAATTGCACTTTTTCACATTGGCAGAGACGTGCACAGATAGTTAGATATTGTATTTACAGAAAGCAGGTGCTCAGTTTGCGATATCTATCTCCTTTTTCCTAGTTAAATCTTATTTAAGACAGGGGTTGTCAAAACGTTCTTGAAAGTCGAAGGATGTAAGAATTCTTCAACTTTATTCAAACATGCTAAAATCAATCAATTATATGTTTTTATATATTATAGTTATTGAGAAGCTTTCTGTCAACGGTGATAAGACAAATAGTTAAGGATTTTTGTATCCCACGAGATGTGTGCCCCTTCACCGAACAGCAGCCAAATCGCAGCTCCACATTCCGAACAAAAGCAAGAGCAATCTGCAGTAAGCTTTTTAAAGCAGTTACTTGAGGATCATTAATGTGATATGTTCACAAATCACACAGAGTGTGGAGGAAACCATTTTGATTTGAAATTATCTTCATTAACCCTCTCTCATGAAAGTATAATTGTAGTTTATTTGCACCTCTACAGAGCTAGAAAAGCTCTACAGCATATAAAAACAATTTCTTCGTAGTAGTGACAGTCCCCAATAACCCCACACCCCCACCCCACACCTCTGAGTTATGATATCTTGAATCGAAGTGAATTAAGGATATCTTCAGCTGAAACTATAAATAGTCTGAATCAAATTGTAGATCTCTCCAATTCCGGTGCAGATATCAGTGATTCACATAGCACATAGAGTATCTGCAATTCATAGTTAGTTGTTCAATGTAAAAACTTTTTGCCATAGGCTTGTGTGCGCCGCAGATCCGAATTCTCGCAAGAATTCAAATAAATGCCCACCGTGTCAGACATCGGAATGATCTGTACAGGGGCCAGATGAAATGTGTGTATAAAGAAAGAAAAAGAAATGACACCGACTACCCATCATTCTGGCAACTGGCATTTTTTTTAGTAAGTAGCATACCTGGTGTTATGTTGTTATGTTACATTCAAAATTCATTTGTAAGGTCTTCCTCAATCATATCATTTGAAATCACTGGCCATGTACCGTATAAAATTGGAACTGATTCATTTCAATTTGTACTTCAATTCAATAGGCTTGGCTCTGAGCCAGATATTGATCATATATATATATATATATATATATATATTATATCATATACTATGGGACATATGATGAGGGCTGTGCGGCAATGTTAAGAGCGCTTCTTAAAGGCAATGTGCTTCAAAAACACTGGGGCTTAAATGGGGCTTAAATCTGGGACTTGTGGAATAATATATGAGCTATTATTGCAGCGGGAGTGATCCCACACATTCAGCCTGAGATTAAAGGGTTGTAAAAATGCAGAATTGCTTCCCATACTTGATGGGGGTAATAAACTTCCGCAGTCATAACTAACTGCCCATATAAAACCTCCTCTCAATGGCACATACTCAGCACATCTGAGAACTTCTCTATCTTATCTTAAGTGTAACAGTTTTTACTTGTGTCTTAAGCCTTATCACTTAATTACTACATACATTTGAAGGGCACTTATTTGACATTTATCCATTTTCAAAGAGGGCAGACAGCCACAAATAGTTGGTTGTGCTAAATCGCACACAAACTGTATTGTTCTTTCGGTTAAATTGTGGACTTTTCAATATAAATTGAATAGCAACAATTATAATTTGAGACAAAATGCAAATAGTATTTCCATTGTCAACAAAGTGAATACAAATGGCCAGGCCAATTGATGCCTTTTGAGGTAGTGGTGCTATACAAATTACTGACATATTTTGATTTAGACTGGTAAATAATATTTTCGTCTTCAAAAACAAAAAAAGCATGAGCAACATTGTAATAGAAAGTCAACAGTGAATTATGTTATGTATTACTGCTAATCTTTTTGTATGAATAACTATATATATATATATATATATATATACACACAGTACATCTATAAATTAACCAATAATATTAATAATGATAAGAAGAAGAAGAACAAGCTGTACTTCAAAAATACTGATGTTAACTGTAAAAAAAGAGAGGTGGGCTTAATCCCAAACATTTATTAAAGAAGATATACTTCAAGACTTTGAGCTTGCGTCTCATTGGCCAGGGTCTTGTCCGAATGTTGGCAATGATCTCCTTCTGATACTGAATGTTCTGAAACATCTCCTCTGGATCATCACTGTCCACCCGTTCATCTGCTTTGTCTTCTTCATCAGAGGAACTGCAGAATAAGATGAAGTGGAGTTATACCCAATAGTTTTCCTCCTTTATAATTTGTTAACAATCCACCCAAAATATCACATTAAGGCCTTTAGATAGAAAGTTAGAAGATCTAGACCAATCAAAACCTTGTTGAAACAATTTGGGTATGGTCCTCAGTTATGGTTGGGACCCAAAATGAGCATATACTTTACGGGTCATTTTGATACAATTTGACCAATGATGGTTTAAAAAAACAACAACATTTTTTCAATTGTTTGTATATGGGGTAGATGTCTGCCATGCTGAAACAACCACACTTGAAGTCATATTTTCAAAGTTATTGACGATTAAAAATTTTTTGCCATTCGTGGTAAATGCGAGCCTTATTGATAGAGCAAATGGTGGTGGCCCACTGAAATACACTTCTTGCATAACAGTAAAGACAAAAGAGCATTATGGTAGAGACAAACAGCTTCATAAAAATTGTGCTTAAATGATCCGAACGACTCATTAAACCCATTTTACTCTCGTCTCATACAATCAGAATAGCAGTAAAGACATGCAATAGATCCGACACATTCGCAAATTGAAACATATTCATTCATAGCTCAGAAATAACACCTTTTATTTTGTTGCGTGCTATTGTGTGAGGCGGCACGGCGCACGACCGGTTAGAGCGTCAGCCTCGCAGTTCTGAGGACCCGGGTTCAATCCCCGGCCCCGCCTGTGTGGAGTTTGCATGTTCCCCCCGTGCCTGCGTGGGTTTTCTCCGGCCACTCCGGTTTCCTCCCACATCCCCCAAAAAAAACATGCATTCATTGGAGACTCTAAATTGCCCGTAGGTGTGACTGTGAGTGCGAATGGTTGTTTGTTTCTATGTGCCCTGCGATTGGCTGGCAACCGGTTCAGGGTGTACCCCGCTTCCTGCCCGACGACTCCAGCACGCCCGCGACCCGCGTGAGGAGAAGCGGCTCAGAACACGGATGGATGGATGCTATTGTGTGAATAGAAAATGGCTGCCTCATCCTGACACTTTTACTCCAAGATCCCTCATGTGTATTGCAACAACACGATGATACTATCTATACTAGCTTGAGTGACAAAGAAGGACCATTTGTCAAAGAAACAAAAAGGCACTCTGAAGACGCTAACATGCATTTGCGTTATTAGCTTTCATGGAAAAGGCATATTGAGCAGTGCGAGAACAATCCAATCCTGTATATCCAAATATGTCATTAGCGTCTTCAGCATGTTGCAAATCATGAAACTTCATGATGGACACCTAACGGTGAAGACAGTTTCGCTTTTAAAAGTTTGAAAATATGAATTAAGAATATGCTTTTATGAGAAACAATTATGAC
Organism: Phyllopteryx taeniolatus; assembly: GCF_024500385.1. NCBI lineage: Eukaryota > Metazoa > Chordata > Actinopteri > Syngnathiformes > Syngnathidae > Phyllopteryx > Phyllopteryx taeniolatus. The sequence continues at coordinate 7,337,010 of NC_084503.1, read as the reverse complement.
TTTTTGATGATAAAAACGGCCAATAATTCCAATGCTCATATCAGTCAAATTCATTGATTTTCAAAAGTAAATTCTGTGGGCAATGCCTTTACTGTTATTGATCAAATTGCATGAAATTGACCCATATATTCAAGCATGATTGCATGTGTCATATGTTTGAATAATTTCCGTTTATGGTTTAACACTATATATATATATATATATATATATATATATATATAATATGTGTGTGTATGTATTATGTGTGTGTGTGTGTGTATATATATATATATATATATATATATATATATACAGATAATTGTTACTTGTGGGCGGTAGCTTGAGCTATTTGTTTGAGTGATTTTGATTTTGATTTTCATTTCACATATTTTCACATTTCCCAGACGAATGAGAGAGCATGTTGTTAAAATCCCTTTTGATTATTCTGATTCAAAAAAGACCATTTAAAAACCATTAACTGGTTCAGTCTGAACATGTTTAAGCAAAACAAAATAGGGTATATACCTGCACACTTTAATAGTGTGTACTTCTTGTTTTGCGTTTATCTCATTTACGAATATAGCTCTTTATATATTAAACTGAATGCCACTTTTTTTCATCATTATTCAGTGGAGTAATATTTCCATTTTATGTGCGCTATACTGTAGTTATTGCTTATTATAATTCAGTTATTATTTGGAGAGATCGCACACTAAAGGAGTCTATTACAGTGGTCACAAATAAGAAGATAAATCCACAGAGTACAGAGCATGCCAGGATCGTTTACAGTATATGATTACATTTAGCTCAGAGGAAACAACTTGTATTCTTCGTGGCTAGATTAGTTATATGTGGAATTGTGTACTCATCGGTGGGCGGACAATTAGGTGTTCGCTCACCTGTGATCATGATCCTGGTAGGCTGAATAAATCCTCCTGGAATTCTTCCTGACACTCTTGTGTCTCTTGGCTACAGACAAGGATCTGCTACTTCCAACCAAAGATTCTGAAACTGTACTCATGTTGTCTCTTCTCGGAGTGTGTGTGTGTGTGTGTGTGTGTGTGTGTGTGCGTGCGTGTGTGTGCGTGCGTGTGTGTGCGTGTGAGGCTGTGGTCAAGCTACTGATCTGGACCTTCCACTAAAGCAAACCCGCCCCAGCAGAAAAACCTAAATGCATTTCAACATCTGGCCAATCTGTGACATTCTGAACACTTAAAGGGCCAGTCCCAACTCTGCTTTGGGTTGTGCGAGTATTAGTTAAGCTCAAAGCTTTTGGCTGTTGTTGTTTGTTGTTAGTGTTGTTGTTGTTTTTCCCTGAGTCAGATGATATTGCATTTTCAGTAACAGTCATGGTAGAGTATGCATGCAAGAGGAATTTGGCTTCAAAATGAATAATCTGGGTGTGGTAATCCATTTTTTCAAAACCAAATTGAGGTATTTACAGCATTTTTTTTTTTGGGGGGGGAATCTGGTTTCAATTGGTTCACTCATTGCAATATTTTGTGTTTTCTTTGGTCCATGATAAACATGATAGATTAACGGAGCCATCTTCCTGTACATGCTTAAAGAGGTAGTTTGCAGTTTAGCAAGACTTTAATGTAGCATCGCTTCACTTATCACTCCCAGCCCTTGAGTCTCTGGCTAAATCCGCACCCTTCCCTGATTGTTCATGAGCATGGCTCTCAGGGGGAATGGCCATTCATAAAGGCATGTGATTCTGAAAATCAGAATTGTGATAAATAGTCACAGAGAATCCTGTCCAGCTTCAACAAAATAGTAGCACTAGCAACACTAAGCTAGCATTAGCACTGGAAACCAGCCGACGTTAGCCACGGCTGCTACGATGTTAGCATGACTTAGTCATAGAAGAGTGTTACCATAACACTAAATGTTATCGGTGTAAAGTTCTATTTTTTGGAATATACAATCAATTAAAATTTTTTTAAAAACTAACCAGTCGAGCAGAAATATCGCTAATTCAACATTCCATTCCACAATTCTGGCTCCTCAGCTGCCAAGGTCCCTTGTCAGAATCAGAATCATCTTTATTTGCCAAGTATGTCCAAAACACACAAGGACTAACCCATAGTTGGAGCCGCTCTAGTACAACAGACAGTCAATTTACAGAACACTTTGGAGACATAAAGACATTGACAAAAAACAACAACAAACAACAATTGTGCAAAAAGATGCAGAGTCCTCTAGCACTTAGAGCAGTTCGAATGGCTAATATCGCAATAGTCCGGTGCAATGACCATTTCGCAAAGGGCACCGAGACTTCAAGGAGTGTATGCGGTTTAAAGTGACGAGTAGTGCGATCATCTGGGACAATGTCGATTGTGCAAATGTTGCAGATACTCCTCAATCAGTGTGCAAATGGAGCAGATGCTACTCTGGCATGAGTGGCCAGTATATGCAAATAGTGCAGCACGGCGAGACAACTACAGCGAGTGCACGAGTAATACATCATTGGCCCCACAGGAATGTGACAACCAACTCAAGTCAAAAAATTGCCAGCTTGTTGTAATGGACTCATAAGTTAGCTGTTTAAGAAGTTGATTGCAAGAGGGAAGAAGCTGTTGGAATGTCTACTAGTTCTAGTTTGCATTGTCCCTGCATCTAATAGTTTATGCCCAGTTGTCAGCAAACAAGAGATAGGGATTTGTTTTATTTCCACTCGGTGGTTATTCCACCATTGTTTCAAAAGAGCTCCTGAAGCCCAAGGTAAAAGTTCAGCGCAAAGCTGTGTCAGTGACCTGCTACAACTGTGCAACATGAGTGTAAGGCAAATGATTGACATCTTGTCAGTCACGCCTGCTGTCTGATTGGTTGTTCTTCCTCAGGCGCAGTATTTTCTTAAAAAGAGAGAAGGACGCTGGAGACTTTTTTGCAATGAACATAAATGTACAAAATACCAGTTTTCAAATATGCAAATGTGTATCTCTGAAAAAAAAATTATACAAACTTAATTTTTCTATTCACGCTCGAAGACAAATTTGACTGAAAATTAATTGTTAGACCATGACAATTAAAAACAAACCCAAAACAATAGTCTCCAACTGTGCCTCACTTTACCCTAATGAAAGTCCAGCTATGCGTTTTAGGGGCTGTGGACAATTTATAAAAAGTGCACAAACAGTATGTTTCCTTTTAATCACACTTCATTTAGGCCAAGTTGAAATGGCCATAAACAACAATTTAGACCACTCTCACTTCATGTAACATTGTTTTATTGTGTTATACTTTCTGTACAGTGCGCAGTGGTGTACTGCATCTTATCGGGAGCAATTTGTATTTTACCTGAATAGCCATATGAGAAGAAAAAAAAGTAAACACTTCTTGCACTGCAGCAGAATTAGTAATGTATTGTGAAATAATTTAGAATAGAAACTGAATGTTCTATTTACTTGCATCTTATTTTTATACAACTCCTAATTAGTTTTTGATGAAGTGTCCAACTGCTTATTTCTGTATTCTTGGTAATTTAGTTTCCCAAATGGTGTAATGCGTTTTATGATACTTTGCTCCAGTAATGTTTTAATCATGAGAGGCAGAAGGATTATGGAGCTAAAATGAGACAGTGGAGGCTGGACAGATGTCCTTTATTTAATTGTCAACTCGATGACTGGACTCAGTGGAGCACTTCTGACGCCGAGCACAGCGATGATGTAAAATTTCAGATAAAAAGCTGCCAATGTGAATGGAGTGATTCATCAGGGAAGTCCCCTCACATGCCTTATATGGAAAAGCTTTAAAACGAGCAACTCAATCTTTGGAGAAGCCAGACGTCGCTCCTTCTGGAAGTAATTTGCAAGATAAAGCCAAAACTTGACCAGTGTGCCTTTACCCTCTGATATGGATATAGAATTTCGTGCGAAATGCAATTTTATGCATGTCAAAGGTCATTTTGTATGCCTTATATATACACTCTGATACTCTTACAACAAAAACATATTTTGAAAGAATAAATTGTAAAAGGCTGCTGTTTTTACAGTCGAAGGCTGCTAGTTGTGTATTTGTTCAGCATCGGTTGTCACAAATCCCTGTGAGAGAGCAATCCAATTGAAAATAAATTTGAGGTCCACTTTATATTGTGTTTCAGGCTTTTAGTGCTCTCAACTTAGAATAATCCGTAAAGAGGAAAAAGGGGCCTATTGGTCATTTTACCTCAAACATACACATTCATTTCGGTATAATTTTATTTTGCATCACTTCAGTGAATCAATAAGTCTACATGGCAGTCAGTGGAAGCGACAAAATATGGCAGACTGTAGTGGCTGATGGATGTCCTGAGGGAAGACATGAAAAGCAGCCGGTGGATGCAGGAGATAGGCTTACATGGAACAAGGATGGCGCGCTGTCGCGATCCCGAACGGGACAAGCCCAAAGGAAAAGAAGAAGAAGACAAACTACAAAAATAATTACGAAATCATTTCAAAACTAAATCAAATAAGAAAGTATTGAGGCTCCTTTTAAAAGCATCAACAGACTCTGTGGTCCTGATGCCCTCTGGCAGGCTATTTTAACATTAACACTGCGTTTAAATGTATGGAAATACAAGACAGCACTGAAGCAAAATATTGAATTTCAATGCACTGCACGTAAAAAGTTAGTACAAAAATTGACCTCAATGTTTCAAAACAAAAGAGTTCTTACAGATTAAATGCAGATGTATTGTACTTCAAAGTTAAATAGGACTGAATTCTCCTTGAAAGAAATACTAGTAGTACAGTACATGAAAAGTCAAACGTTTACTGGATTAAAAAAAAAGTTGAAACTATGGTAATATAATGGACAGTGCGATTTAATAAAGGAAAATGAAAATGATATTACGTGTCCTGCGGTTTGGCGTTGGGCGCACCATAGGACTGAATGATCAACTTTGCTTAGGTTTATCACATTTTCGTAAATGGTGCCGTGGTTGGTTGTGTATATTGTGTTGAAACAGATGTTTCTGTCAACAGTTAACGAAACAAATCTACTTAACAGGCTTTGATCTTAACCCATGGGTCATCAACATACAGTACCTGAACCAGTGACTGGGCTTAGTTCCTCTGAAGGAGTCCACTGCTTTTCTTTCCACTTCCCACGTCCAGTATATAGCGTCTCGTTCAACCGGATGTGTGGCCCATACGAGCTGTTTAAATCAACCACTCAAAATGTATTTATACAGTGCTTTCCATACAAAAAATGAAATTTAAAGTGATTTAAATGGATTAAAATCAACTACTCCTGCCATTTGTCCACAAGGACACAGAAACATGCACGCATACAGGTTAAAAATAATAATGTAATGACCTAACAACAGTTCTGAGGACCGGGGTTCTAAATATTGTTTTATGCAGGTTATACAATGAAAAGATTTGCAGATGTCCGAGATGTGACAAAAAGCAAAAAAATATACGATGCAACCAAAAAACAAAAAACCAACCTCTGTTTTACTGTACATTGATAAGAATGGTAAAGGTTAAGATCTAGCTTTTTCTCCCTGCTGAAATAAGAGAGTTCATCCCTTAATTTGGTAGATTTGGTATGATTATAATCATAGAGCACAATATTCTGTATAGCCTTGTAAAGTTGGTCAAAATCATCAGAACGGCTGGTTCTCAGGGGGTTGTCTTTTCTGAAAACAGAAAGCTATTCTGAAGCTGACCGGGAGCCTGTATCGAGGCTTCAGAACTGGAGTAATATGTTCCGATCTCTTTGTTCTGGTCAGAGCTGCAGCTGTTTAACGCTGTTTTGGGGGAGTCCAGTTAGAAGACCATTACAATAGTCAAGCCTCCATGAGATAAAAACATGGACGAGCAACCATTCGCACTCACATTCACACCTACGGACAATTTAGTCTTCAATTAACCTACCATGCATGTTTTTGGAATGTGGGAGGAAACCGGAGTACCTGGAGAAAACCCACACAGGGACGGGGAGAACATGCAAACTCCACACAGGGAGGCCGGATTTTAATCCAGGACCTCAGAACTGTGAGGCAGCTGCGCTAACCAGTCATCCCCCGTGCTGCCTGGTTGTCTATTATGATTTTGATTTACCTTTAATTATTATTTTGTATAGTGGTGATTACAACCACGTGTTTGAAGGACACCTTTGAAAATGAGATGATGGATCCCAAGGGGCTTCTTGAAATAAATAAATACATAAATAAAATAAATATATTTTTTCTATAAAGGCACCTGTCCCAAAACCTTTTCACATCACTGACCGTTTTCATGTGAATACATTTTTGGTTATTTATACCATAGAGATAAGTAAACACGTTATAGTATACAAATACGATATCTATTTTTTGTCACACGCCGTATTCTGGGAAGTGTTACGACATAACAACAATGACACAATGCCGTTAAGTGTCATGTGTTGGTGCAAGCTCTCATTAGCACACAGCTGTTGTCGGCGAACTATTGGACAGAATAATCTGGCCATTAAGCTTCACTCCTTGCTCTTCGCCGCCATTCCATGTTTCCACTGTCGCATCTACCTTCGTTAGCTTTGGCTATTGACTTGAGGCTAAGACTTGCTTCCTGTCAAGCACGTGTGGTGCCTGACAGGAAATAAATAAGTAACAAATCCATCCAGCCATTTTCCGTACCGCGTATCCTCACTAGGGTTGGGGGCGTGTCGGAGCCCATCCCAGCCATCTCTGGGTGAAAGGCAGGGTACACCCTGAAGTGGTCACCAGCCAATCGCAGAGCACATATAAACAAACAACCATTCGCACTCATATTCACACCTACGGACGATTTAGAGTCCTCAATTAACCTACCGTGCATGTTTTTGGGATATGGGAGGAAACTGGAGTACCTGGAGAAAACTCGTGCAGGCACGGGGACAACATGCAAAATCCACACAGGTGAGACCAGATTCGAACCACGGGCCTCAGAACTGTGAGGCAGATGTGCTAACCAGCCGTCCACCGTGCTACCATAAATGAAGTAAATGAACACATTGTTACATTTCCAATAGTTTTATTTAAACAATCATCCAACCCAGCAATTCGCAAGCAAGAGTCAAAATAAGATGTTTGGAATTGGTAGAGACGATGTGACATATTTGTCATGGTGCGAAACCCACACACTTTGCAGCTCATCCCCCAAATGCATATTACTTACAAATGTGGCACCATTAAAAAGGGTAATAAACATGCTTTTCAACAGTAGAAGATTTATCGGCATGAAGCATTGTTACAACAAAGAAATAATCTACCAAACACAAATGTCCTTATTTTTGTGCTATGTTCATCTTTGGTCATCTTCCTATGCTTGCGGCACGTTGTGACAGGCAGAACAATTAAATGCTCTAAGATGGCAGAAAAACACATGTTGAACCTGTTTTTATTTTATTTTTTTTTGGACATTTTTGTTTGGGAGATTTTTGTCGAATGTAAGATTGGCTCAATAAAGGTTGGAAAACACTGCTTCGACAACCAATTTCTGATCCATCAAGAAACAAAAAAGACTATATGTTGAAAGAGAGCCATGGAGTGTAACTGAATAGTAGCAAAGAGCAGCAATTCAAGTAAAATCCCCCACATATACAGTGTTTTTTTGAGGGGGGGGTGCAGTAGACTTAACATTGATACAAGCATTTTATTAAGTCAACCATCATCAAAGATCTGTACTTATGTATCAGTATCTGATTGGCACCTGGAATGACACGAAATGTCAAGAAATCCCTATCAGTCGAGGCCCTTGTCATGATTTATTCTGCTGCTGTTCATTGTTAGACCGTTAGGAGGTGCTGTAATGCAAGGAGAGGCACTGTTGTGAAACATTCCTTCTCCTTTGTCAGACTAACGGGACATTCCTTCTCCTCCTGTATGGACCCGTGTTCGTGGTCATATAGCCTAATATTATTTCTGATATATTCTTGTATTTATTTTATGTCTCATGTCAACAGGCAGCCGTTGTGTGCTGAACACTGTATGGCAAGATTGTTAACAGTCCCATTTTATTTCCTCACCTTTGCATCACCTTTGTATTTATAATGCAAAGAGGGGGAAAACGCCTTACGGCCTTCTAATAATACGTGCACGTATTATCAGACGAAAAAAAAATCTTGTGCACAATTTAGAAACAGCAACACCGTGCTTGCTTGTAGAGAGAGGGATGTTGGTAAACACTACAACACATCCAGACTGATACCGCATGGGTGGGTCACAATAGAGATCTATTAGCTGGACATAGATGTCATTATTTAATTTGTGTTGTGTACTTTAGCAATAGCATACAAAAGCAATGCTAAAACGTACGCCCAACATTTTAGATAACGGAGCCCAAACGCTACTCCGGATGAAAGTTAACCATAAAACATGTTGATGACTTTTTATATCCCAAGCATTGTGTGAAATGAAGCACTTCATTTTAGTATTTGCCGCTTCTTGACGCTGTATGATGCCTCCTACCGGCCTTTGGTTACCTGTTAAATGAGCTAGAGTCCCGCGTGTGTCCAAATTGTATTTGTTCGCTGGTGTGATGTCTGCGGACCCCCCCCCAGATCAGCCCCTAACCAATCACTTCGACTGTCGGTTTGATGGTCTGGCCCACAGCAGCCCTGATTGCTATGAGGATCTGGTGACTCGAGGGCGGATTTGGCACAGACTCAGCTGCTCTCTGGGGAGACACCGCTAATAATTGCGGACCTATCTTCTCACATTTACTGCTGTAAGGGCACTTGTTTTGTTGTTGAATGGACTGGACCCAGTGACCTACTTAGAATGAGACAGGCAACAGAACCCATGGGACTGCTGCAGAGGAGAGGATCTTGCACTATCGTAGAAAAAAGTTCTTAGATGGTGTGTGTACAGAGTGTGGCTGCAGAGAAGGATCCGGGCGGTGGTCTTCCACAGAGATCAGTTAGCTCCAAATCGACCCTTCACACCACCGGAAAAGGGAGGTCACACTGGAGGGCCAGCTCTGGGACAATTAGGCATCGCCAGACCCAGCCAGGAAGCCTCAGAAGCGGGCTTGACGGCACCGGCAATTCTCCATCGCTTGCAAGACTGTGTCATGGACGCTTAGGTGCGTCGTGTCGGAAGAAGTTGACATTGGACTTCCCAGCACGCTTAGCTGCATTTTGTAAATAGCTGTAGTAATTGTTTGTTGTGGATGGGTTTTACCTATATGTGCTGTGCGATCATTTTGTTTGAGTGAGGTTAATGTTCATATTTAGCACCACTTGCAGTGTGCCACAAAAGAGGGACAGGAGTAATGATGTCTACCAATAGAAACAAGTCGACGCTCTAGATGAAGGTCCACTCGCTCATTCCTGTTTATTTTGAGGTTGCCCTATACAAGTATGTTACCCTCCTACAGTAAACCCTCTGCAGCTGGCCCGGCTACCTTTGTTCAAAGCAATCAGCTACCATCATCATCCTTTTTCCTGGCAGCGCTTACCTGCGGTAGCTCTCTCAGTCCATTAAAGCAAAGCCCTGTAATGTGGGAGAGAAGCATACAAGACACAGTTCCATGATAATCACAACCAGATGTTTTCTGTCCCAACCATTTTTTTCCCTGTTCCCACCATTTTACCCTATTTTCATTCTTACCCTGTATGTCATCACATCTCTCAATTTACTGTATAGATTGCCATTGCTCCCTAAAAGCAATTGAAACAAAAAAAGTAATTCCACCTTAACCTTGAGTCTTAGATTGTGACTTTCAATTCCACCATCCTTCATTGCTCAGTTCACTCATTTTTCCTCCACAAAACTAGAAGGCTCTTGTTTGCCAAAGGGAGTCAAGCGAAAAGGAAAAGTATTTCTTGGCTCAGTATAGGTTAGCATACTCCATCCCCATTTTTGACTAAATCATATCCAGATGAAGTGGGGAAAAAAGACATGACTTAGCTGGTAGTACTAGTCATGGAAATGAGAGAGACAAGGCATGGAAGTTGAGTTCAAGAGAAAAAACGCCATTATGAAAGACGTTTTGAACAAACATAACCTCTAAAACGATTCAGTTGTTAGGTTTTGTGAAAATAAAATATGTAAAATTGTTTAAGACTTCACCAGGGATCTCGTTTGATGTGCATGCCGCGTCTAAGATGCACTAAAATGAGCATGGTGAATCTGCGTCCACAGACGCACAGCATTAGCATGTGTGTGTGTTGCTGAAGTGCTTCAGCGAATCATCATCAACTAAAAGTATGAGTCCTGTCTTGGTGCGAGCCAATCAGAGGCAGAGTAGGGCAGGCTATCATTCCATCAATACAATGGAGACAATAATTAGAATTACTTTTTTGCCATTGTTGTGGTGACACCCGGCACACCGCTCACAGCGCAGTGAGCCGCTGGCAGAACGGCTTCGGCTCCATAGATGCGCACACCTGGAACACTTTAGGGAAAGTGAACTATTTATCAAGTTCGCGAGCCCGTGCACGCTAGCACTAAGCACGCTAGCAACTAAGGAGCTAAAGATCTCCCTCCGACTTGCTCGATTGTGGCGACACAGCGGTCACTAACTGGCGGACAGCGGTCCACGTCCGGACCCAGAAGCAAACCCACGCCAAAGCCAAAAAAGAACACGGGGCGCCGCAACATTTTACGGGTTTCACGACAGTGATGAACCATACCCACCAATCATATGTGAGTTCAGCCACCCCCTTCAGCCAATCAAATCTGCATCTCAGGCCGTAATCACTGATTACGCACAGCCCAGACAGAGATGAGTCCAAATGTAGCAGGGGAGAGAGAAAGAGACTCAGCATGTAAGCTGACAGATGGGGAAAGATCAGAAAATGAACAATAAAGGAAGAAAACATTGGGAACAAACGGTGCTTAAAATGGAACGATCAGTGTCATTTTTGTTTGTACTTCCCAATGGGAAGTTCCCACTGGGAGCAATTATTACATTTGCAAATGTATGTGAAATGCCATTATGAAACAAAACAAAGGTTTTGAACAAGCATAATCTCAAAAAGGGTTCGGTTGTTAATATTTGTTCAATTAAAATATGTAAAATTGTTTGAGACTATTGTGTCAAAATGCCAAACAGAAAAGGGGAAGCACAACTTTATTTTTCTTTAACATGACATAACCATAAAATAAATAATGAGATGGTCCTTGTTTAGTCATCGGTCATCCATCCATCCATCCATTTTGTTCCGCTTATCCGAGATCGGGTCACGGGGGCAGTAACTTTAGCAGGGAAGCCCGGACTTCCCTTTCTCCAGCCACTTCATTCAGCTCTTCCAGGGTTATCCCGATGCGTTCCCAGGCCAGCTGAGAGACATAGTCTTTCCAACGTGTCCTGGGTCGTCCCTGGGTCTCCTCCCGGTGGGACGTACCCGGAACACCTCGCCAGGCAGGCGTCCAGGAGGCATCCTAATCAGATGCCCTAGCCACCTCATCTGGCTCCTCTCAATGTGTAGGAGCAGTGGTTCTACTCTGAGCCCCTCGCGGATGACCGAGCTTCTCACCCTATCTCTAAGGGAGAGCACGGACACCCTGCGGAGGAAACTCATTTCGGCCGCTTGTATCCGGGATCTTGTTCTTTCAGTCACGACCCACAGCTCGTGACCATAGGTGAGGGTAGGAACGTAGTTCGTCCGGTAAATTGAGAGCTTGGCCTTTCGGCTTAGCTCCTCCTTCACCAAAACGGACCGATACAAGGTCCGCATCACTCCAGACGCTGCACTGATTTGCCTGTTGATCCCCCATTCCATTATTCCCTCACTCATGAAAAAGAAAAAGAAGCTACTTGAACTCCTCCACTTGGGGCTGGATTTCAGCCATGACCTGGATAGTGCACTCCACCCTTTTACAACTGAGGACGATGGTCTCAGATTTGGAGGTGCTGATTTTCATCTCAACCGCTTCACACTCAGCTGCGAATCGCTCAAGTGAGAGTTGGACATCACGACTTGATGAAGCTAACCGAACCACATCATATGCAAGGAGCGGAGATGCAATACTGAGGCCACCAAACCGGACCCCCTCTAAGCCTTGGCTGCGCCTAGAAATTATATCCCTAAAAGTTATGAACAGAATCGGTGACAAAGGGTAGCCTTGGCAGAGGCAGAGTCCAAACCCTCACCGGAAACAAATCCGACTTACTGCCAGCAATGTGGACCAAACTCCGACACTGGTCATACAGGGCCCGAACAGCTGAACACGTTGTTAATTGATAACATCTCTGCGACGACTACTGTGAAGGAGATGATGAAAAAGTTGGCAAACATTGTAATCCTAAATTAAATGAGACTGTGCTCGGAGAAAACCGTGCCGCCAATAAGGAACCCCAGGAATAATACATTGTACCGACTGTTGTTTGAAGTTGTGGACAGGATTGTAGCATTCCAATCCGAGGAAGAAAGGCCAGTGAAGACATGAGGCTGATTAAAATACAATATGAGATCATCATGACTGTGGACAGCAATGTACCAAAAGAACTGTAACAAAGGAGGAACATTGTGAAAAAAGATGACTAAGGTAATGATAACAAAAAAATAATAATAATAATTTCAGGATGTTTTGTGAGCTGTATGGAGGGAGAATACACGGTTGAAATAGACAATAGTGTACCATCAGTAAAACTGCCAAAACGCATAGTGCCAGTTGCAATGATGACACCTCTCAAGGAGGAACTCAATGATCTAGTAAGAAGAGAGATCATTGCGCCAGTGGAATGGAGTACAGATTGGATTAGTAGTATGGTTTCATTGAGAAAACTTGCCGGGAATGTGAGGATCTGCATAGACCCTAAACCATTAAATCGTGCATGAAAAAGGAGCCAGTTTCCACTCCCAACAATCGATGACATCCTGCCAGAACTTGCAAGGAAACGCGGATTTCGACTAATAAATAAATAAACTAGAGGAGAAGTCAAGTCGGCTGGAGGGGCTGCCACTCCTCTTTGTGGGCGGTGGTCCGGTACCCATTCCCCTCCTTTTGGGACTGGTTGGGGTGCATCGGTTGGGCTAGGGGACCGCCCTGGGTCATAGGGAGTGGGTGGCGTCCACTTGGGTGGGTCCCCCATGGGATGGGCACGCTGGCTTGGCCCACCCTTGAAGGTGGAGGGGGCCGGGCCCAGGCCCACCCTTCCTTAATGTGCCGGCTCAGCAACTCTGTACACCAGTTAACTAACATGCATGTGATATGGTGTCCGTACAGTAATAAGTCCCATAGACACATTATAGGCTTTAATTGCTTTTGCTGGGACCACTAATAATAACACAGGTTATATTAAGATATCAACTCACAGGTTCATTCAGGTGTTTAGACACTATAAAAAGCATCCCATCGCACAACTCACCAGTAGCACTGCCTTGCTCATTACCCACATCCCGTCCTGTCCTCCCCTTTTTTTCTGTCCTCTCTCTTGTTCTATTGGTTCGTTGTAGTTCCTCCCCCATCCGCAAATAAGAACACAATTTGACTTTTGTAACATTACTTGTGAAATATCTAGACTGTCTATTGGCCTGCTGTGGTTCACACCCATTTTCCCCTTGTCCGCACTGTCCCTTAAAACCATTAAAACCATTTTCTGTCTGGCTGCATTTTTAATAAACATCAGAATAATTAAAATAATTTAAAAAAATAAGCAGAAGGGGTATTTAAAAACCATTCACAACCCCAGTTGGACGCTTCCATTGACTCAGGATGCCAATGTGAATAAGCCTAGCACCAGAGCCCTTCCAAAGGAAACTCATACTTACCTGGAGCATACATCATTGCTGATGATGTATTGATTACAGGAGAAGGAATGACCCTGGAGAAGGATGACACAAAGTTACAACAGCTGAAAACTGTGATCCAAAAAAGGGTGGCCAGAGAACGCAAAAGAGATCCCGACAGATATAAAACACTTCCACTCGTGAGGAAAAGTTAAGTCATCAGGATGGAATTGTTTTCAGAAGATAGACAGGAGTGATTCCTGATGCACTCCGAGAAGATATTCACTGCCACATGCACTCTTCTCATCTCGATATAGAAGGATGTCTAAGGCGAGTAAGGGACTGTGTCTATTGGTCAGGGATGAATCAGCAAAAAAAAAAAAAAAAGATCAATGCACTCCAGGCAACAGAAGGAGACTATATCTTCATGACATAGAATACGGACCCTGAGTAAAGGTAGGAACGGACTTGGTCCCATTCCATGGCAAAGATTATTTAGCAGCAGCCACGCCGTCTCGCAGAGGGACTCAGTGGACCACACCAAGTGCGGCCATAGCCCAGCATGGCCACACTGAGGACCGACCTAAAGTCGTCACCAGATCAGGTCATCGGGTGTTTCGGCCTAGCTATTTGAACTATTACAGACAGTGAGAACAGGCGGATTTGGAAACTTGTTCAAGGAATAAATAAAGAAATACAAGGAAAATTATGTCAATGCATATTCTGTTTGTATGTAAAAGATATAGCTATACAGTACTGTGATCTACTGAAGCTGTAATTGCATTTTGATTCAAAACCAAACGATGATAAGATGATTTTGTATACCATGTCTATTTGATTTGGATAGAAGAAAGTAGATGTTTGGAATTGTTGAAAAATAATGATTGTATTTTGATGCAGTATTTGTGTTTACATTACAAGTTACGCAAGGAAAATTGATTTTGATCAAATTAGTTTTGGTTTGCAGTGAGGTTTGTATTCTTATGTGTACAGTACAACTCTATGTCAAGAAAGCTTCAAAAGAAAAAAGAAAAGATGTAACAATAGTATTGTTAGTCTGAATTTCTGTTGCCGGTTAGCGTGAGGGAACACTCGATAGGAAGTGACGTGTGTGACACGACGTATGCGTTATGAGTGAGCCGTTGTGTAACGTACTCGATAGAAGTCAGTAAACAAAAGCAAGCAAGTCAATGCTTTAATCGTCCATTCTGTGTAGTCAGGAAGAACAGAACACAATGAAACAATGTTGAATGTTACAAATGTATACATAATAACAATTTTCCCTGCTCGTAGAGAATCACAGCAGTCTCGCTGGTGCCGTCATATTGCTATCTGTTATCATATCTTTTCTTTTCTTATCTGATCCATATTTTCCTATTTATCTGCTTTTTCCGCATAATTTCCATCACAATGTGGTCTCCAGTTGGCTACCTTTTAAACATTTTGCACAGGAAACTTACCTTTCTTGGATTGTTACACTGCGTTGTTATGGAATCTAGCTCCTACCGCTAGCTCTCACAGCTGCCAGCCTCGCCAGACTCACAGGACAACACTGGAAGGCCAAATAACAATAACCAGTGGACTATACTCCAACAACTTGACTCATCCAACTCTGTGAGGGGAGCCCTCTCGCGTAAGTACCCTACCGGACTTCTCCCGCCGCGACTACCGCAACTAGCGCTCGGTTCCCTCAGCGACTAAACCCAGTGCTATGGGCTCCGAAGGGCATAAACAATAGCCACACTCACCTCTTTGCAGGGTCACACGGCTCACTACCAGTTTCTTTGACAAACCTACAACAATACAATTTACTACATGGATAATACTTCAGTCACTGATGGTGTACTGGTATAATCGCCCGACTTCGGTGCAGGCAGCGTGGTGTAATGAATATCACCAACTCCCAAAAAAGGACAGAACTCCAAAACCTCCTTGAAAGGAAAAATGGCTGCCCAAACTAGCTCAACCATCTAGCCCCCCACTGGATACAACAAACAAAAGACAGAAGGTCTGGACTAACTTAATTAGCGATAACTTGAAGCTGATGGATCAACGAGAATTTGTCCCTTTTGAAGGTTCCGTCATCAACAACAAGAGACCCCTATGGTGACCAAATGCGTTACTGAACAGTGAAGAAAAGCTTCAGCTCGTTTTTTGGTGTGTTTTATATCGCAGATGGCGAAAAGTGATTTTATTACTGATGTCTGTGGCAATTGATGGTTGAACCTGAATCAATGAGCTGTTGTCTGTAGAACCTAATTTGATGATTCTAAAACCATACCCTGCGCAGAATGCACAATGAAAGGTGAATATTTTTTCATATGTAAAATTTTAAAAGAGCTAAATAAAATTCCTTACATTCCTGTGGATGCTTTTTTTATTATTATTTTTTTAGCTGTCCAAAGGGGAAGAATACCAAGCCTACCAGTTTGATGGTCATATGGCACATGTATTATTAATGTTTGTTATGTAACTCTAACGTCACAAATGATCAATTAATGATGCCGTCATGAGCATGTCATATATTATTGATCTCACTGTATCACTAGCATGCTCTAAAGGCTCATCCTCTGAATTACCTATCCAAAAAGCAAAGCAGCAAAGCAAATGTATTTATATAGCACATTTCATACACAAGGTAACGCAATGTGCTTTACATGATGAAAAGCATTCAAAAACAAAGAAAAAAGAAAACAGCTTATAAACATTTAAAATAAAGAGAAAAAAATACAATTAAAACAGCGTACAGTGCAAGAAATACAATTTAAAGTGGAAATGTTTTAAAAAGCATGGGGAAAAGGAAGAGTTTTTAACCTGGACTTAAAAGCATGCACATTTGGGGTTGACGTCACTTCTGTTGGCAACTTATTCCATTTGTGTGCAGCATAATAGCTAAATGCTGCTTCACCACGTTTGCTTTGGACTCTGTGCTCCACTATTTGACCTGAGTCTGTCGATCTCAGAGCCCTACTGGGTTCATATTCCATTAGCATTTCATTCATGTATTCAGGACCTAAACCGTTTAGTGACTTATAGACCAGTAGCAGAACTTTAAAATCTATTCTAAAGCTGACTGGAAGCCAGTGGAAAGATTTTAGAATTGGAGTAATATGCGCTGACCTCTTTGTTCTGGTCAGACAACCGAGCTGCAGCATTCTGAATGAGCTTCAGCTGTTTAATGCTCTTTTTAGGGAGTCCAGTCAGAAGACCATTACAATAGTCAAGTCTACTTCAGAAAAAAGCATGGATGAGCTTCTCCTGGTCTGCTTGACACATGCAAGCCTTCACTCTGGATATGTTCTTCAGATGGTAGAAGGCAGTTTTAGCAATTAATTTGATATGATTGTTGAAAAGTCAGGTCAGAATCTATCCGAACACCAAGGTTTCCGACATGGTCTTTGTTTTTAAAGAGAGTGACTCCAAGTATTTACGAACAGCAGCCCTCTTCTCATTATTGCCAAAAACAATTATCACAGTTTTATTGGGGTTTAATTGAAGAAAATTTTGGCTCATCCAGTTATTTATCTGTTTTAGACAGTGACACAACACCGCAATTGCACTGTAGTCATCTGGAGACACTGCTAGATATAACTGTGTGTCATCTGCATAACTATGATAGTCCAAATTACAGTTCTGAAGAATTTGACCCAAGGGTAGCATATACTTGCTGAACAGGAGGGGTCCAAGAACTGAGCCTTGACGGCCGTACCCCTTAGGTCATAGCCATTCGATGAGATTGAACAGCTCCAATTGTTACAAAATAACTCCTTTCCTCCAGGTAGGACCTGGACCATTTAAGGACTGTTCCATTTAGTTCTACCCACGTTTCCAACCTGTTCAGCAGTATATTATGATCTACCGTATCTAAAGCCACACTGAGGTCCAACAAGACCAGAATTGACACCTTTCCTGAGTCAGTATTGAACCTTATATCATTTAGCACTTTGATAAGAGCAGATTCTGTACTGTGATGAGTTCTGAAACCTGATTGAAATTTGTCAGAAAGTCCATTTAAGTTCAAGATATTGCTGAGTTGATTAAAAATAACTTTCTCAACAATCTTGGCTATGAAAGGGACATTTGAGATGGGTCTATAGCTTGCTAACATGGAAGCGTCCAGTGTTCTATTTTTTAGCAGAGGCTTAATGGCAGCTACTTCAAGAGCTTGAGGAAACTCGCCTGACTGAAGTGAGTAATTGATTATTTGCTGCAAATCAGCTAGCACAGACTTCATAATAGCTTTGAAAAAGTCAGCTGGTATTAAATCAAGACAGCTCATTGATGGTTTCAGCTGCTGAACCATTTTTCTCTACAGTTTTTTGGTCAACTGTATCAAATTCTGACATGGTAATGGAGTTTTTCCTGGGCGGCTTCAGACGTAGTATCATTTTATAATTTTGCTGATTTGTGCTAATATTTAACCTGATGGATTGTATTTTTTCACTAAAATAACAAGCAAATTCATTGCGTTTATCAGCTGTTAGGAGTTCTGGAGCTATCAGATTTAGGGGGGTTGTGAGCTTGTCAACCACAGCAAACAAAGTGCGAGTATTGTTGAAGTTGATGATTTCAGAAAAGTGTTGCTGTCTAGCCCTGACTAACTCTTGGTTAAAATTACAAAGACTTTGTCTGTAGAGGTCATAGTCAATTTGGAGTTTAGTTTTTCTCCACTTTACGTTCTGCTTTCCTACACTTCGATTTAGAGGTCTTTACCATTATTGTGCTCCTCCACAGTGTTCTAGGTCGCCTCAAGATTGTCTGAGTTTTAATAGGAGCAACAGCATTCATGACATTTGAGATTTTACAGGTGAAAGTATCCAAAAGTGGGAGATTCAACATGCTGGCTCATCTTATTTGTCATGCGCTTCTCTGATTGTTTGGGTGATGCTGATGAATCCGTCCGCACCTTGAGTCGCCTTATCTCCTGTTCCTTCGATTGTTTGGGAACAACTGCATATTTTTGTCCTTCAGCTGTGTCACCAAGGCCAGTGTTTTCTTTTTGGGCCGCTGAATGACGTACACAGTAAAAAATGTTGGCTGCCAATAACTTAATCCCTTGTCTATTTAGACAGAAACCATCTGCCTTGTAAAGATGTCTGCGCTCCCCAAAAAATGCAGAAATTGTCAATGAAACTCACGGGTTGTCCAGTACACACTTCTTTGAGCCACTTATTTAATTGACTGAGCCTAGATAAACGTGAATATCCAAATCGTACAAGTGGGAGAGGTCCACTAATAAAAACCTCAGCATCCAAACATTGCACTTTTGTTCGGAGATCAATGAAATCTCGCTTCAGTACCTCTGATTGCTGCTTGACAACATCCAGGGCCCCTGTGTGTATAATGACAGATTTCACAGTTGGGTGCTGATTAGTGATCTCCAGGATTTTTTTTGGGAGATATCAGACACCATGTCATTGGTAAAACACAGTACTTTGGTGTTCTTCTCACTGCAAAAACGTTTACATCCTTAACAGCTCCATCACCAATGGTGCCATTTTGTTCTTGTATGATTTAGTTTCATACCGTTCAGGTGTGGTGGAGGATGAGCATTCTTGGCCAGGGTCTTGTAAAAGTGGCTGAAATCTATTGTCAATGTTTTGCATTGACTCGCGCCCTTTTTTTCTTGCCCTTCGCTGTAGCGATCGTCCACGGCCGCTCACTCGTGGTTGAAGCAGCCCGCAAGGCAAGCAAACCGGATTGTTCGATAATCTGCTGGTGTTGTGTCCTCCTTTTTAGATGTTGTCCCATAACTTTGGGCTTTGCTCCCAGTAAATTCCAGGGTTAACTGCTGGATGGTCCATTACCGTTTCCACAGTCCACATCCATCCTCTTTGTTGAGATAAGTGACACACTTATAAGAGATAAGTTAGCACACTTCCGTGAATTTCAGTGATCGTTAGTATAAGCCCAATTATACAGCAATTTGTACTTTGTAATCAGCAAGTTGTACTCACGTTGTGTAGAACAAAATTTAGGTAGGCTGAGCAAGGGTACCGACAGGTTGGTTTGAAGAAAAAAAGAAAAAGAGCCAGTGGCCGAAGCGCTTGCAAGCATATACAGTAAATGAACAAGTCATTTAAATAGACACATTGCTCCATCTTGTGATCGGATCTGTGATTGCTATCGTTTTTTTAAACTCGGTGATCGGCCACAAAAATCCTGATTGTGTAAAGCTGAATATATATATATATATATATATATATATATATATACACGGTCGGCAGGGAAAGTTTTCAGACCCCCTTAAAATTTTCACTCTTTGTTATATTGCAGCCATTTGTTAAAATCATTTAAGTTAATTTTTTTCCTCATAAATGTCCACACAGCACCCAATATTGACGGTAAAAAAAACGTAAATGTTGAGATTTTTGCTGATTTATTAAAAAAGAAAAACTGAAATACCACACAACCATAAGTATTCAGACCCTTTGCTGTGACACTCATATATTTAACTCGGGTGCTGTCCATTTCTTCTGATCATCCTTAAAATGGTTCTACACCTGTTCTACCAGCTGTGTTTGATTATACTGATTGGACTTAATTAGGAAAGCCACACCCCTGTCTATAAGACCGTACAGCTCACAGTGCATGTCAGAGCAAATGGGAATCATGAGGTCAAAGAAACTGCCTGAAGAGCTCAGAGACAGAATTGCGGCAAGGCACAGATCTGGCCAAGGTTACAAAAAGTTTCTGCTGCACTTAAGGTTCCTAAGAGCACTGTGGCCTCCATAATCCCTAAATGGGAGATGTTTGGGACAACCAGAACCCTTCCTAGAGCTAGCCGTCTGGCCAAACTGAGCAATTGGGGGAGAAGATCCTTGGTGAGAGAGGTAAAGAAGAACCCAAAGATCACTGTGCCTGAGCTCCAGAGCTGCAAGTGGCATGTGTGGGGAAAACCAGGCACTGCTCATCAGCTGTCCAATACAGTCCCATCAGTGAAGCATGGTGGTGGCAGCATCATGCTGTGGGGGTGTTTTTCAGCTGCAGGGACAGAAAGACTGGTTGCAATCGAAGAAAAGATGAATGCGGTACAGGTATATTTTGGACAAAAACCTTCTCCAGAGTGCTCAGAACCTCAGACTGGGCTGGAGGTTCACCTTCCAACAAGACAATGATGCTAAGCACACAGGTAGACCCACATACATATTCACGAAAATTCCTGGGGGGGTTTCACCTTTCGCTGGGGTTTCTGGTCCCCATTAACCGCGAAAAACGAAGGATCACTGTATATATATATACACATACACATATGACTTTTTTTGCAACAGGCTTTAGACAAACTTTGCAGCATGCAGTCATTTGTTTCTTGTCTGTTGCTGCAAACCCAAACCAGTGCCAAACCACTGACGATACTATTCCTTTCTTAGGAAATGTTTGCTCTCTTCAGCAGTAGCCATGTTGTGCTCGTGTATGGTGCATGTATCTCTGTGAAGTGTTAATAGAAACAGGGGGGAAGGTGGAAGCTCTGGAAGTTCACAGGGGCGAATTTTGGGCGAGAGGTGGGGTACACCCTGAACTGGTCGCCAGCCAATCGCAGGGCACATATAAACAAACAACCAACCGCACTCACATTCACACCTACGGGCAATTCAGAGTCTTCACTTAACCTACCATGCATGTTTTTGGGATGTGGGAGTACCCGGAGAAAACCCACGCAAAAACGGAGTGAACCTGCAAATTCTATCTCTAAGGGAGAGCCCAGACACCATGCAGAGGACACTTATTTCGGCCGCTTGCATCCTGGATCTTGTCCTTTCGGTCACAACCCACAGCCCGTGACCATGGGTGACGCTGCAACGATCCGCCTGCCGATCTCCCGTTTCATTCTTCACTCACTCATGAACAAGACCCCAAGATACTTGAATTTCTCCACTTGGGGCAGGATCTCATCCCCGACCTGGAGAAGGCACTCCACCTTTTTCCGACTGAGGACCATGGTCTCAAATTTGGAGGTGCTGATTTTCATCCCAGCCGCTTCACACTCAGCTGCGAACCGCTCCAGTGAGAGTTGGAGATCACGGCTTAATGAAACCAACAGAACCACATTGTCTGCAAAAAGCAGAGATGCAATACTGAGGCCACCAAACCGGATCCCCTCTATGCCTCGGCTGCGCCTAAGAATTCTGTCAATAAAAGTTATGAACAGAATCGGTGACAAAGGGCAGCCTTGACGGAGTCTAACCCTCACTGGAAACGAGTCCAACTTACTGCCAGCAATGCGGAACAAACTCTGACACTGGTTGTACAGGGACTGAAAAGCCCGTATCAGGGGGTTCGGTACCCCTTCCTCCCAAAGCACGAAACCCCCCCACCCTCCAGGACTCCCCGAGGGGCATGGTCAATCAATTTCTCCAAGTCCACAAAATACATGTAGACTGGTTGAGCGAACTCCCACTCACCCTCGAGGGGCCCTGGCAAGGGTGTACAGCTGGTCCACTGTTCCACGGCCAGGAGGAAAACCACACTGGTCCTCCTGAATCTGAGCTTTGACTTCCCGACGGATCCTCCTCTCCAGCACCCCTGAATAGACCTTACCAGGAAGGCTGAGGAGTGTGATCCCCTTGTAGTTAGAACACACCCTCCGGTACGCCTTCTTAAAAAGGGGGACCACCACCCCAGTCTGCCAATCCAGAGGCACTGTCCCTTATGTGCACGCGATGTTGCAGAGGCGTGTCAACCAGGACAATGTTTGTGTGTCAATGTTTGTGTGTAAATGCGTGTACAAATCTTGTGATACAGTGTATTGCGTACCTCCTCGTCTGCTACCCACAGATGTATTCGGCCAGGGTTTTTTAGTCTGCCGGGGTCACCAATAGCCGTGCTCTCCTCTTGGGAACTCAGAACAACAAAGGATATAAATTCACCGGACATTGCCTCTATACTACAGTGTGGAGTATTGATAGTTATAGCTTTTATCAAAGCTACTTATTGCTAAATGGGGCTAATAATGAATGAAATGTCACGTTCATGCTAATAACTTTCTAATTATAATGTCACGAGTTAGTTTGCCAGTTATATCCAGTATGAGAATTTTTGTTTTTGTTTTTACTAATCAGTGAACACAGGGGCGGAGGAGAAGTGCTCCTATTTTAGGCTAAGTGCCCGTCCGTGTCCTCTGTGTGGGGCAAAAATATTTGTCGGAGTTGGCCCCAAAAAAAAAAAAAACTTCGGACTGAAAAAAGTGCCCAAAAGGATCCCACATCCCAAAAACATGCATTAATTGGAGACTCTAAATTGCCCGTAGGTGTGACTGTGAGTGTGAATGGTTGTTTGTTTGTACGTGCCCTGCAATTGGCTGGCAACCAGTTCAGGGTGTACCCCGCCTCCTGCCCGATGACAGCTGGGGTAGGGAATTATATTTTTAATGAAACACAATTGAAAAAGCTTTAATGTATGAAGGTGATCCACCTCACTTCCTCCATCCACAGCATAGCATTTCTTCTCTGCCCTCAATTACTATGTGATCAGATAGATTTTGTTTTTTTACATTGTAAAGTGAGACACAAAACAATTAAGCACATTTTGTAGTACAAATACAATAATACACATAAAATATCTCAGCAATATAGTTATAACACTCCTAGTGTCTACTATATGCAGTGTGTGCAGCTTGATTCCTTTCAGATAACTCATTCCTCAATAATGGCCCCATTTTCTTTTTGAAATGTGGAACACCTTAATTTACTCTTCCACTGAGGCTGTTGGGATTACTTTATATAGCCTGGTGTCTTCCTGCAACTCTCTCAAAACCCGTTTTACAACCTGTGGTTCATGACCGTTGAAAAGCAAGCTTTCCGCCTCATTTCACTGAAAACCAGGATTCCTTATGGCGTCGGCTTCATAACAGAGGAGCCAGAACATGAGTACAGAACCCCAGAGCACAACTCCTCAGCACCAAATGAACACCTACGCGGGTAGACAAAACCTGGCTTGTATCTACAACTGAATTGTAGCCATACACATGAGTGACAAAAGTGATGTCATTTGTTCCATGCGAAATAAGGCTGCAGATATCTGAATTGACAATTGTGGATAAGAAAAATGTAGTTGGGGGTATCTGCAATGTTCTGTTTGACTAGCCAAAATTGAATTACAGATATTCTCCAACCTATCCAGTCTAACTGTTAAAATAGCTTGTCATAACTACCACGATATAGCTGCCGCATCAAAGGAGTGTGATGTTTCGGCGGCAATGTGTTCATGGTTTTGTTTCTATCATTCAAGGTAGGATCTTATTATCATCGTGAAACAGACTTCACCAAGCGTTGGATTGTTCTCCCACTACTCACCGCCCCGCAGAGGAGGGGACGTAGGGGAAATTTGAAAGTTTCGACTAGCTCTTTCACAGTTTAGACTAGCTAGCTAAAGTGCTGTGTTAGCCAAGTATGATAACTAGGTAATGCCAATGTAAACATAACAGAACTTACGCAAGTTGCATATTGTAATTCCGTGTATTTTATGTTTATTTCCACTTTTACAAAAACCTACAATGAGTACAAATGTGTCCTTAAGACAAACACAGTAAAAGTCCAACTTTACTTCTGCGGGGAATGATTCATTTCATTATTATGTTCGCTGTCTGTTGAATTTCACCCTTGTTATGTGTGATGAATTCTGGTTGCGGTTAAGGTTTCAACAATTCACATGGAGGGGGGAAGCTAAACTCAATGTTTGTAGACGAATACAGCATGAGACAAGAGCTCAACATTACAGCTTTATTTACACTTTGATCAAAACACAGGTACCTTTTGTTTCAACCTAACATTTTTTCATGCGAGCAAAAGTATCTGACAGGTATGTTTTGTTTCGCAAGTGTCTGCTTGTTCATACAGTAAATATAGTGCTGAACATCTACGCTCTTGTTTCAGATTTGGGCTGACATTTACAAGTTTATAGGTGAAAAATAAACACTATTGTAAAGGTGAGTAAAGATTCAAACTCAATTAGAGCCATTGCGCACACATCGGCAAGAGCCATTACAACCATTTGGAATGTTCTGAGGAAATCACTGGTATACCTTGTAATAGACATTTGGTTTTGATCATGTAAAGCACATTGAGTTACCTTGTGTATGAAATGCGCTATATACTGTAAATACATTTGCTTTTCTGCTTTGACACAACAATTCATGAATAAGAGAAAAGATCAGATTGTAACTCACCCATTTTCCCCATAAGAAAAATTATTGGAACCTGAGAAAAGTAAAAAAATATTCACTGTTTTTCTTTCCTGGGTGTGTCCACTTACATCAATTATGAAAACAATGAATATCAAATGTCAAAACTCAGTTTTAGATTTGGGGTTTTTATGTGAAGACTACTAGTTAGAGGTGTACCCAACCTGAAAACAACAGTTATCCATGAGTAGAAAATCTAGCCATTGTAGAGTCGAGCGAAGATGGAAAATCATCAACAATTTGGATTGCCCTGAAGAAGAAATGTACCACTAGTGTACTAAGTAACAAACAACAAACACAAAGAAGAGGGAAAAAAACAGCAGATGACAAGAACACTGTGACAGCTGAAAAGAGGGCCACAAAACTGTTGCGGTTACATACCGCATTTTGGAGCCTAAAACAGACGCAAAATGTTTTTCAATAGAAAGACAATTTAATTGAACTAAGGGAGCACGACACATGTGAAATACAATAATGAGCAAGCAACAAAAAGCGATGTCGACAAATGGTTGACATTAATATAGCTAAATACGTAGAGAACACACAAAAAAAAACTAATTAGAGAAGTGGATGAGCCACAGGAAAAGGGCAATGCCTAAACTTGGGGTTGGCAACTAAGTCAGGCACCAGGCCAAATGTTTTCCTGACAATTCAATCGCGTGCTGAAATTACATTTTCAACAGGAAAACACTGCTTTTCCAACTAAAAAATGGAGTTTTTTTCTCATTTATAATGGTATATCGTGTACAAAAATGTAATTTAATGGACTTATTAATGTAAAATAAATGAATTTGCAGACAGATTGTAACCTGGTGATAATAAGGCGGCTGTCTTTAATCCGGGGTTTGAGACTGCGAACAAAATGCAACCCTTTTTTTAGTGAATGCGAGTAAGGATTTCATGTGGTTTAGCAAAGAAAAGCAAAGCAAATTAATGTATACAGCGCATTTCATACACAAGGTAACTCGATGTGAGTTAAAAGTGAGGTAAAAGCATTTAAAAAGAAAAACATTTCCACACCGTCACCTAACCGCGTCTCACTCCCCACACTGTAAAACGAGGTGTTTGTTCAATTTAAAATTAAGTGGCAATTTACACTGATATTTGTATATTTATCTCTACTGAGCTAGATAGGTCCTGTGGCATATACTCAACAGTAGCTGAAATCAAATACCTTCAAAATATCTGTGGAAATAGTTACATCTTTTCTTTTTAAAATTTGAGCCAACACCCCATTTTTTTTTAAGCATGTGGCCAGTGGCTAGGGTACTAAAATCAGGTACATACATTTAATATAGTTCATTTATGTAAATGTGTTGTTGTTGACTAAACTACAGTTCATACACAAATGTTATAATAAAAAATTTTGCACTCCAGCACGCCCGCGACCCTTGTGAGGATAAAGCGGTACAGACAATGGATGGATGGAAAACATTTTCCATTTGGTATGAAGTTTTAGCTGGGGATTAGCATTCCAGACAATTTTCATCATCCCCTCCTGGAAGCCATCACCTTATCGTGGTGGAGGGGTTTGTGTGTCCCAATGATCCTAGGAGCAAAGTTGTCTGGGGCTTCACGCCCCTGGTAGGGTCACCCATGGCAAACAGGTCCTCGGTGAGGGACCAGAAAAAGCACGGCTAAAAGACCCCTATGATGAAAACAATAAATGGATCTAGGTTTCCCTTGACCGGACGCGGGTCACCGGGGTCCCCCTCTGGAGCCAGGCTTGGAGGTGGGGCTCGAAGGCGAGCGCCTGGTGGTCGGGCCTGCACCCATGGGGCCCGGCCAGGCACAGCCAGAAAGGGTAACGTGGGTCCCCCTTCCCATGGGTTCACCATCTGTGGAAGGGGCCATAGGGGTCGGGTGCAGTGCGAGCTGGGCGGTGGCCAAAGGCAGGGACCTTGGAGATCCGATCCCCGGTAACAGAAGCTGGCTCTGGAATGTCACCTGTATTGTGAGGGTCTGCTGGGAACGTCTGGCAGAATCCCGTCAGAAGGAGTTTCAACTCCCACCTCCGACAGAACTTTGCTCATGTTCCGGGGGAGGTGGGGGACATCGAGTCTGAGTGGACCATGTTCAGCCGACCGGTCGGTGCCTGTCGTGGCGGCAATCCCTGAACCCATTGGTGGACACCAACGGTGAGGGATGCTGTCAAGCTGAAGAAGGAGTCCTAGCGGGCCTTTTTGGCCTGTGGGACTCCTGAGGCAGCTGATGGAAGCCAAGCGGAATGCAGCTTTGGTGGTCGCTGAAGCACAAACTCGAGTATGGGAGGAGTTCGGTGAGGCCATGGAGAAAGACTTCTGTACAGCTTCGAGGAAATTCTGGTCCACCATCCGGCGTCTCAGGAGGGGGAAGCAGTGCACCATCAACACTGTGTATAGTGGGGATGGGGCGCTGCTGACGTCAACTCGGGACATTGTGACTCGGTGGGGAGAATACTTCGAAGAACTCCTCAATTCTACCGACACGCCTTCCCATGAGGAAGCGGAGTCTGGGTTCTCTGAGGCGGGCTCTCCTATCTCTGGGGTTGAGGTCACCGAGGTGGTTAAAAAGCTCCTCGGTGGCAAGGCCCTGGGGGTGGATGAGGTTCGCCCAGAGTTCCTAAAGGCTCTGATTGTTGTGGGGCTGTCCTGGTTGACACGCCTCTGCAACATCGCGTGGACATCGGGGACAGTGCCTCTGGATTGGCAGACTGGGGTGGTGGTGTGTTCCAACTACAGGAGGATCACACTCCTCAGCCTCCCTGGTAAGGTCTATTCAGGGGTACTGGAGAGGAGGGTCCGTCAGGAAGTCGAATCTCAGATTCAGGAGGAGCAGTGTGGTTATTGTCCTGGCCGTGGAACAGTGGACCAGCTCTTCATCCTCGGCAGGGTCCTCGAGGGTGCATGGGCGTTCACCCAACCAGTCTACATGTGTTTTGTGGACTTGGAGAAGGCGTTCGACCGTGTCCCTTGGGGCGTCCTGTAGGGGGTGCTTCAGGAGTATGGGGTACCGAACCCTCTGATACGGTTTGTTCGGTCCCTGTACGACCGTAGTCAGAGTTTGGTCCGCATATCCGGGAGTAAGTCAGACTCGTTTCCAGAGAGGGTTGAACTCCGCCAAGACTGCCCTTTGTCACCGATTCTGTGTATAACTTTTATGGACAGAATTTCAAGGCGCAGCCGAGGCGTAGAGGGGTCCGGTTTGGTGGCCTTAATATTGCATCTCTGCTTTTGCAGACAATATGGTTTTGTTGGTTTCATTAAGCCGTGATCTCACTGGAGCGGTTCGCAGCTGAGTGTGAAGCGGCTGGGATGAAAATCAGCACCTCCAAATTTGAGACCATGGTCCTCAGTCGGAAAAGGGTGGAGTGCCCTCTCTAGGTCGGGGATGAGATCCTGCCCCAAGTGGAGGAGTTCAAGTATCTTGGGGTCTTGTTCACGAGTGAGGGAAGAATGGAACGGCGGATTGGTGCAGCGTCTGCAGTGATGCAGACTTTGAATCGATCCATTGTGGTAAAGAAGGAGCTAAGTCGAAAGGCAAAGCTCTCGATTTACCGGTCGATCTACGTTCCTACCCTCACCTATGGTCACGAGCTGTGGGTCATGACCGAAAGAACAAGGTCCCGGATACAAGCGGCCGAAATAAGTTTCCTCCACAGGGTGTCTCTCCCTTAGAGATAGGGTGAGAAGCTCGGTCATCCGGGAGGATCTCAGAGTAGAGCCGCTGTTCCTCCACATCGAGAGGTGGCTGGGGCATCTGATTCGGATGCCTCCCGGACGCCTTCCTGGTGAGATGTTCCGGGCACGTCCCACCGGGAGGAGACCCCGGGGACGACCCAGGACACGCTGGAGAGACTACATCCTTCAGCTGGCCTGGGAATGCCTCGGGATCCCCCCGGAAGAGCTGGATGAATTGGCTGGGGAGAGTCTGGGCGTCCCTGCTAAAGCTACTGCCCCCACGACCTGACCTCAGATAAGCGGTAGAAAATGGATGGATGGATGGACAATTATCATCATGTACGCATTTTTTTTTTCACAATTCCTAATTTTTTAGCCATGATTTCAAATACAATTTCTACAGTGTTTTTTGTACTTTAGATTTATATATATTGAGTTGGGAAATGTATGTTTCATATATACCAAAATGTTACTACTATTAGTTTATACAACCTTCACATGCTTTATTGTTACATGTTGTGACAACAAACTTACAACCCCATTGCAACATGATGCCAATTTTGTCTTGAGTTTGTTGTCACATCTCTGTCGGGCCAATTATACATTACTCATGCACTCACTGTAATAGTCTCGCCACGCTGCAATATTCGCACTACTCGTCACTTTAAACTAGTCACACATTTCTTGACGTCTCGGCAACCTTTGCGCAATGGTCATTGCACCGGACTATTGTTCTATTAGTCATTTCAAACTGCTCTAATTGCTGGAGGACTCGGCATCTTTTTGCATAATTGTCAAAAAATTGTACCGGCATCACCACATTACTGGTAGCCTTTTATTGCTCAGTGACTGTGTTTTATGTCTTTATGTCTCAAAAGTACTCTCTGTCAATTGACTGTCTGTTGTCGTACTACAGGGGTTCCAACTACCGGAGACTTATTCCTTGTGTTTTTTTGACATACCTGGCAAATAAAGATGATTCTGATTTTGTGACAGGGGTATTGTGATCACGGCCGAGGGAACGGTCATACGAGAGGAAGAGATAGGAGAGGTGTTGGTTTGGCTCACCATGGCGGTCTCGGGTCGTGGTGAGCCCGGTATTTTGGTTTTATAGAGCAGGTGGTGATGAAATGACCTGGGTGTCCACAATAAATACATAAACATTGGTTGAAACGGCGCTGACGTTCATGAGGGTCTAGTTTGGTCTTGCAGAGTGGCATGGGTTCCTCTAATGCAGTAGGGGATGGTGCGGAAGCAGCCGGGAGTTCAGGATACGGCTGAATCGCGAGCGGCTCTGTGCCCGCCAAGGGCGCTAACACTCTTTCTCTTGTTCTTTCCCGTAGGCGATTGCCCAGTCTAATAGACAGCAAAATTAATTCTTCAAGTGATGTGGGCTCGTCCCTGGCTGCGAGCTCGTCTTTGAGCTGTTTTGACAGTCCCTTAATAAAAATACCTCTTCACGCAGTATCATCCCACCCGCACTCACCCGCTCGACTTCTAAATTCAATGGAATATGAAGCCACGGAACTAAAGCCCTGAGTAAGAGCAAGGACGAGTGGCTTCCCTGCCCTTGACGGGGTGGTCGAATTCTTTTTTAAGTTCAGCCGAAAAGGAGTCGAAAGAAGCAAGTACTGAGGAGGAATTATGCCAGAGAGCGGTCGCCCATTTCACACCTCTTCCACATAGGAGGTTGGCAATGAATGCTACTTTGGATTTATCTAAAGGATAAGTCAACGATTGTAGATCAAAAACAAGGGCGCAATTTAAAAGAAATTGGCCACATGAACCAAGGTCCCCCGAGTAGGGTTCGGGAGGAGGGACTTGAGGCTCTTTGATTGGGAAGAGGGGTTGGTTGGAGTCTGTGGGCTCGGAAGGAATATGCACAGGAGGGCTTTTGCAGTGCATCTGGGAGGATATGAGAGATACTTTCTGGGAGAGGGTGTGTAAGGAGTTCATAATTCCATGGAAAGCTTCGTCTTGTCTGTCAATGTGGGAGCCTTGGAGGGCGAGCGCTTTCCCCAACGCCTCCATGGTTGCTGGGTACATGTTGGCCAGAGTATTCTGTCACGACTGGTAATCGTATAATGTAGGACTGGACCCAAAAACAGGCGGAGGTGGAGAAGGTTGATGAGAATGGTTTATTAAGTAGTTGCTCAGCAGGTATGATATCCGAGGGTGGTCCGTTGGAACAGGGAAGGTGTAGGAAGCGGAGGCGTGGGCAGGTGGAAAAGCTTGGCGGCAGGAGACATGGAAGGAGCACCGGAGACGGTGAAGAACACAATGGGGTATGATTGCGGGAAGTCGAGTAACTTACACGAGAGTTGGCGTGTGTACCACGGATGAACGTCAATACTCTGGCGCTGATTTCCTGTATCTGGCAGGCTTAAATGCAGGAAGTGATGAGTGCTGATTGGGCACAGGTGTGCAGGCAGTGATGAGTGCTTATTGGGAACAGGTGCACAGGCGAGTGGGTGCTGATTGCTGGAGAGAGAGGGGGGAGGCACAACCCGCCACCCAAGTTCCAAAAGAGGAACTGCAGGGGACAGGCCATGACAAATAGTTACTTTTGAATCATCAATATCTCTCACCAAGTACAAATTTGTGGCTGGTGATTCGACAAAGAGAAGTCCAGTTGACTGCTTAACTGAGACCGCTCTTTACGTATTTCAACAAATAGAAGAAAGCGATTGTTTGTTACACTATACACAGTGACGGTGCAATACCATAAAAGTGCAAAGAAATGCACGATTTCACTGTCGCCACACTATTCTTGTTATTTTGCTTAGTAAAAAGTGTATTTGATTCAGTTTTACTGGCGTGTTAAACGTGCAATGCATTCTGGGTTAATTATTCATACCGAAGTGCGCAGTCATAAATCTGTCATGGAGGTAAGGACTGACTCACTGAAGGACTTACAATAGCTTAATTAATATTTACAATGAAAAGCGAGAACTGCGGCACGGTGGGCGACTGGTTAGAGCATCAGCCTCACAGTTCTGAGGACCCGGGTTCAATCCCCGGCCCCGCCTGTGTGGAGTTTGCATGTTCTCCCCGTGCCTGCGTGGGTTTTCTCCGGGTACTCCGGTTTCCTCCCACATCCCAAAAACATGCATGAATTGGAGACTCTAAATTGCCCGTAGGCATGACTGTGAGTGCGAATGGTTGTTTGTTCCTATGTGCCCTGCGATTGGCTGGCAACCAGTTCAGGGTGTACCCCGCCTCCTGCCCGATGACAGCTGGGATAGGCTCCAGCACGCCCGCAACCCTAGTGAGGAGAAGCGGCTCAGAAAATGGATGGATGGATGGATGGATGGAAAAGCGAGAACTTTCAACTTCGTCTAGAGTCCGGACTGTGAGCTGGTTTAACGCGCTGCACGTCACGTAGCAAGTGCTTCTCCACCACCGTGTGTGTGCGTGTGTGCGTGTGTGTTTGTGTGTGTGTCACTCAGTTTCACATTTATGTACACGCACGCACGCACAAACGCACGCACACACACACACACAGTTGCCTTCATGGACAATCGGTATCCATCGGCATCCATCTATCTATCAGTTAAGAGTCTTAGAGAAGTCTACTGAGAATGGTGTGCTTATTTACGTTTAGATACTTACTGTACTGTGTTGGCATGTCAAGTCTGCACTAAGTTGCTCATTTAATGTGGCTTCAACTACACTAATATTTAAGTTATTGGTTCATGTTGATGAGATCATTCTGTAACTTGTGTGGCGTATATTACCATGTAATGAGTACGGTTAAGCTAATGCTTTTTTTTTTGTACTGTGGATAAGTGATATTCCTGCCACTTGGCAGCTGCTGACACTAACTAAAAGGTTACTTTTTTTTTATCTTTGTTACTTTTTAAATCAAGTAATCAGTAAAGTAACTAAGTTATTTTTAAGCTGAAGTAATCAGTAAAGTAAGTTACTTTTTCAAGGTAACTGTGGCAACACTCTTAGCGAGCAATGCTATT
Organism: Phyllopteryx taeniolatus; assembly: GCF_024500385.1. NCBI lineage: Eukaryota > Metazoa > Chordata > Actinopteri > Syngnathiformes > Syngnathidae > Phyllopteryx > Phyllopteryx taeniolatus. The sequence continues at coordinate 7,304,596 of NC_084503.1, read as the reverse complement.
TTGGCTACTTCGTGCCGCACAAGACCACGGCTGTATAACACTAAAGCTATTGGTTCGAAGTTATATTTTTGGGCAATGCAGTCAATTAAAAATAGAACTACAGTATTTTCACAACCATTAGGCGCACCGTATTAAAATGTGCAGTTTCAGTTACGGGGTCTATTTCTGTATTTAACACACACATAAGGCACACCGTATTATTGGGCGCAGGCATGCTAAAACATACGCTAGCTTAAAACATACGGTAGCATGCTTGCGCGCTAAAACAATGTTTTTAAAAAGGCAGCGGGAGCAAAACCGAGTTCGGTTGTACTTTATTGAAGTATTTAACAATGTACTCACGTGATTTTTTTTATCAATCGTCATCCACAAATCCATCAAAAGCCATCCTCATCTTCGGCTCCTCAGAAATGATGCCGGCTTTTACGAAAGCTCGAACAACAGTGCAAGCGGACACGTTAACCCAAGCATCCACAATCCATTCACAAATTGTGGCGTAACTCGCCCGGTGCTGCCTCCTAGTCTTAGTAAAACTGTGTTCGCCATCTGTCATCCACCGCTACCACGCCGCTCGCAACTTCACTTTGAACGCCCTGTTTACACCGATGTCCAGCGGTTCGTCAAGCCTCCCGGAATGATGGCAAGCTCCGAGTTATTGCACTCAGTCGAATGGTGACTGTAGAGACGCTTCTCCCGGCTGTTCTTTGCTCATTAATCCATTGCTTGAGTTGGTCTTCTAACTCGGGCCACCTCGCCTTGTTTCCGCGGAAACTCAGCTTCGTCTTCTTGACTTGGCGAAGCTCGTTTTCCTGCTTCCTCCACTTGCGAACCATGGATTCGTTGATCTTGAATTCTCTCGCGGCTGCTCGATTCCCATGTTCCTCCGCATAACTGATAGCTTGCAGTTTAAACTGTGCTTCGTAAGCGTGTCTCTTCATAGGTGCCATTTTTCGGGGTCCTTAGCCAAACCGATGTTCTTTTGCACAATGCACATACAGGCGCTATATACCTACTGGGGGCGTGCCTCTAGCGTCCTCCTTCATGCGCACCCTTCCCCCTTTACGTCCGCATGCTGTCCTGTTACATCCGCCTTCCTCTATATGAGGCACTATATGTGCCCTGCGATTGGCTGGCAACCAGTTCAGGGTGTACCCCGCCTCCTGCCCAAAGATAGCTGGGATAGGCTCCAGCACGCCCGCGACCCTAGTGAGGAGAAGTGGCTAAGAAAATGGATGGATGGATGGCTGTTAGAGGTATAAAAAAAGAGAAACAAAGAAAAGTAGAAGTAGTTGACCCGACAAGCAGAATTAAAGCCACTTTGCTCCTGTGTTCATCAAGTTCCTCAGGGAGTCTGAGTTGATGCCTTGAATACGAGGTCCAATGTGTATCCTAGTTTTGTTTCTTTCTCTATCAGATTCTGTTTAGCCTTTCTGGTCTCTTCACTCTGCCTGTGTTTCCTTGTATTAGAAGACCCAGTTGTTGGCAAGGGATTGCCACCGAAAGCCTCCGTGTCCGCCACTGTTCCCAGATCTTCCTTCTGGCATAAATGCGCCGACACGCGAAAATGACCTATACACTCCCGGGCCACGCCTCCATTCTGTACGGTGTCTAATTGGACAATTCTCTCAGTCACTGAGACGTTCTAAATTAATAATGAAAATGAAATTAGAGGCATTATATGAGGCCGGAAAGGGATGAGTTTTCAAAAGATCATTTAAAAAATATTTTACTGTTTGGACATGCAGAGTTTTAACATACAGTAGAATATATGACAAGAACTGTTTTTTTCCCCGTAACTGCTTACTTTACCTGTAACTGCTGACTACTTCGATAGGGTGGCAGTACTGTTCCAATGAAATGTACTTGTGTAGCTGATGTATATCTCTCAGACACACACACACACCCACCCACTTACACACGCACACACACACACACACACACATACACAAACCCTTAAACATACCATTCACACTGCCTCTGTAGCCCACTCTGCTCTCAACACAGCTCTCCAGGAGCAGCATATCAAATGAATCAGGAAACTGTGTAGGTGGGCTCAATATTGAAGTCAGCCAGTAGGTGTAACGATAGGTGTGTGTGTGTGTGTGTGTGTGTGTGTGTCGGTGTGTGTAGTTGTGGCTTTATACACACTGAACGTGCGTTTGCTTCATTTGCACCACTTTGATATGCTCCTCCCACGTCGGTCCTCTTCAGCAGGTCGTCGACGCACTCGTGTCGTGTGAGCGGCTACGGCCAGCGCAACAAGTCACCCCAGCTGGCTCTTTGATTTGTTTTATTTATTTGCCATTTCTCCACATTTCAGCCCCATCCACCTGACCTTCGCGGCCAGTGAAGGCCGTTGTGAGCACCCACAGCGGCCAGCGTCTTATTGTTGGCCCACTAATAAGGAACGTGACCTGAAAGGGTACGTAGGTGAAAAATAAAAGAAAGCGATATTTTGAAATTATGCTCGTTATCATTCATAGCGATTTCACGTCCTCCGATGTCTTACTACATGGCCTAAGGTACTCCGGCGTAATGCCGGAAGTCTGGCATATGAATTTTTTTTATCAGACTCGCCCTATGCTCATGTGACATGCGAGCGAGCGCAGCAGATAAAGGTGTACGTGCGCTGTCAAAACATCTACCATACGGTTTGTAGTTATCTTATATATCCCTCTCACAGCTACTGAGGGGTAGTTCACTTGAATTTTTCCTGCGGGGGGGGCACCGCTCTCTGCTGGCTCAGTGGACAGAATCACAGTCTTTCAAATGCGGGGAGCCGAGCAGCCACAAGCCTCATAATCGAAAGAGAAGTTTGCAGGCTGGGGGAGTCTGTGTATGCCTGGGCAGCCCACAGTGGCTAGCCAATGAAGCATATAACCGCGAGGAACGTTTGAAGTGTAGTGCAGCTAGAGGGGTAGGTAGCAAGCTGGCTAGCTGCCTTCTTAATCAAAGCACAGGCAAGTTATCCACCAGGCTGTCACAGTTTGGTTATGTGGACTGGCTGTCGGTGTTTAAGTACAGCGGCGTGGTCCATGGCAAACCCAGTCGAACCAGACCTTTCACATCCACATAAACTCCAGCATTGTACTTCAGTTCAGTTTTGACAAAGGGTGAGTACTGTATGTCATTATGGTGAATCTAATTTCAGACAGATACAAGGGTAGCAGGATGAGCTGATTATTATTGATTACTTTTTTCCAATCCCTGCTGACGCCAAAATAACATCATGGAGCCACTCGAAGATTTCATCGATGGATCTTTTGATCGCTTCGTCATGCAAGCTAGCAGAGCCCACCATGACGACTGCAGCAATCTGCTGAAAAGACGAAAGGCTAACTCATCTACTAGCACTTAAGATTTACAACTTTGCTCTCCTGGCGCCCATATTCAAGTCCTCTCCTCCCTAGACAAGAAGCTATCACTTCCCGATCTTTACACCAGGACATTAAGGAGCTCAAAACTAGCTTGGTGTTCACGCATCAACAAGTCAGAGAGCTAAAAGAAAACAATGCTGAACTTCAGTCAGCCATGAAAGCAATGACAACGGAGGTAGAAGTTCTCAAGAAAGAAAACCAAAAAGTCAAAGAAGCAATGCTGGACTTACTGTCAAGAAGCATGCAGGATAACCTCATCTTTTCCGGCATTTCCGAGAGTACACCTGATAATCCAGAGGCTCAAGTAAAAAACTTCATGTTGACAGAGCTGAAAACCCTGAAGGATATACCTGCTAACATCACCTTCCACTGAATACACTGAGTCATCCCCTTCCAATCATCGCCTAATTCAAACATTTCCAGCAGAAAGTCTTTTGTAAGGTCAAAAGGACAGGAGCTGACGGGTATACAGTTTGGGATGAATGACCAGTTTCCACGCGAAATCAACGAGCGATGCAAACTCTTGTACCCTCAAATGAAGAATTACCGACAACAAGGAAAACGACAAACTATACATGGACGGTCAACTGTTGATTCTAAAGTCACCCCTTGGCTCTTCTAACAGATGAGTATTCCTTTCAAGTTTTTGCTAATATTTGGTATTTTTGTTTCATGGAATGTGAATGGCATTCATTCACAGGCAAAGAGAATTACGATTATGGATTGTATCACAAAATTAAAAACAGATCTCTTCTTCATACAAGAAACCCATTTGTCAAAATCTGATGATCAGTCAGTCCTTTTCAGCTAGCTATAACAGCAGAGAACAAGGAGTCTAAATACTAATTCACGGATAGGGCGAATCAATATGTGGAGGCTGCTCTTCGCTGTGTTTGCCATCAGCACCCCTCCTTGTGGTCTTCTCACCTGCCTTGGGTGGAATATGCGCATAACACCCTCGTTTGCTCTGCCACTGGACGGTCGACGTTTATGACTGCATACGGTTATCAGCCGCCGTTGTTCCCTTCCCAGGAGAGGGAGGTGGTCGACCCGTCTGTGAGGCTCGCAACCGCCAGTTAGCTGATCGTCATCAGATCCCAGCTAGTCCCTACCGTCCTGGTGAGAAGGTCTGGTTGTCCACACGAGATTTGCATTTGGCCAGGGGTTCTAAAAAACTGGGTCCTCGGTAAATTGGTCCTTTCGAAATTGACTCTGTTGTTAACCCGGTAGCAGTTAAACTTCGGCTCCCTCCGGCTCCATGAAAGTTCACCCTGAAAGTTCCATGTCTCCTTGCTCAAACCGGTTTCCTCCAGCCCTCTGTGTCCTCCAGCGGTGCCTCCTCCTCCGCGGGTGGTTGATGGCGAGCCAGTGTACATATATATATGTACACTGTATATATATATATATATATATATATATATTAGACATTACACCGATTTTATCGGGTTGATCGTATCGGCCGATATTTAGCATTTTATGCTGATCGGCTTTAGTGTCCTAATTCGCCGATCCGATCAATGATGTCATCGAACGGCTCCGCGAAAGACATTTACTCCTCGTCGCCGCGTGCACAGTATATTTGAATCCAAAAGCTAGTTTATTTTTAGCCTTGTCACGTGTCTTTTGATGTAGTATTGTAAATATCTGACGGCCAATAAACTTATTTAAAAAAACAAAACAAAAATCAACATGTCGGCGGTGTGGAACAGACAACACGTAATGCCCGTATCAAACTACAAATTGCTTTTTCACGATTGCACTGTCAGACTACTGCAATAGTTTTTTACGATCAATGGGCTTTATCTTGTCAACTCAAATGCGACCGGATACACTCGTTACCGTGGCGATGACAACAAGAGTGGAGCGCGCCGACTGTATTATAAAAACAAAATGGGGGAAAACGGGTGTTGGTGGTCACCGGTGCTCAGGACAGGAGAGGACGTTCGTTTAAGGCTTGCTTGAGGTATGTTCCCGTACTTTTAACACGATACGGCTCGCAAGCTGGCAATAAAACGTTATGTAGCCTAGCAAGCTACTGCTAGCACTGAGCGTTGTACGTAAACATGCCGCCGTTCTGTCAAATCATGCTCTAAAGTTTCGGTGTGGGTGAAGTAATTTACTTAAAAAAAAAGTAATTTAATTACAGTAAGTTAGCACCCATTATTTCTGTCATGTTGTAATGCAGCCCTATGGGGGGCACAAGTCAGTGCAAACTGTAGGCCGGTCCCAAGCCCGGATAAATGCAGAGGGTTGCGTCAGGAAGGGCATCCGGCTTAAAACCTTGCCAAACAAATATGAGCGTTCATCCAAAGAATTCCATACCGGATCGGTCGTGGCCCGGGTTAACAACGTCCGCCACCGGCGCCGTCAACCTGCAGGGCGCTGTTGGAAATTCAGATACTGTGGGTCGAAGTCGAAGTTAAAGAAGAAGAAGAAGAGGTGGAAAGCGGGTTCTTCGGCAGAAAGAGAAGAGGAAAACACAGAGCCTAGAACTGAATGTGGGGACTTTGAATGTTGGGACTATGACAGGAAAATCTCGGGAGTTGGTTGACATGATGATTAGGAGAAAGGTTGATATATTGTGTGTCCAGGAGACCAGGTGGAAAGGCAGTAAGGCTAGAAGTTTAGGGGCAGGGTTTAAATTATTTTACCATGGTGTAGATGGGAAGAGAAATGGAGTCGGGGTTATTTTAAAAGAAGAGTTGGCTAAGAATGTCTTGGAGGTGAAAAGAGTATCAGATCGAGTGATGAGGCTGAAATTTGAAATTGAGGGTGTTATGTGTAATGTGATTAGTGGCTATGCCCCACAGGTAGGATGTGACCTAGAGGTGAAAGAGAAATTCTGGAAGGAGCTAGATGATGTCGTTCTGAGCATCCCAGACAGAGAGAGAGTCGTAATTGGTGCAGATTGTAATGGACATGTTGGTGAAGGTAATAAGGGTGATGAAGAAGTGATGGGTAAGTACGGTATCCAGGAAAGGAACTTGGAGGGACAGATGGTGGTAGACTTTGCAACAAGGATGCAAATGGCTGTAGTGAACACTTTTTTCCAGAAGAGGCACGAACATAGGGTGACCTACAAGAGCGGAGGTAGAAGCACACAGGTGGATTACATCTTGTGCAGACGATGTAATCTGAAGGAAGTTACCAACTGTAAGGTAGTGGTAGGGGAGAGTGTGGCTAGACAGCATAGGATGGTGGTGTGTAAGATGACTCTGGTGGTGGGGAGGAAAATTAGGAAGACAAAGGCAGAGAAGAGAACCATGTGGTGGAAGCTGAGACAGGACGAGTGTTGTGCAGCTTTTCGGGAAGAGGTGATACAGGCTCTCGGTGGACGGGAAGAGCTTCCAGAAGACTGGACCACTGCAGCCAAGGTGATCAGAGAAGCAGGCAGGAGAGTACTTGGTGTATCTTCTGGCAGGAAAGGAGAGAAGGAGACTTGGTGGTGGAACCTCACAGTACAGGAAATCATACAAGGAAAACGGTTAGCTAAGAAGAAGTGGGACACTGAGAGGACCGAGGAGAGGCGAAAGGAATACATTGAGATGCGACACAGGGCAAAGGTAGAGGTGGCAATGGCAAAACAAGAGGCATATGATGACATGTATGGCAGGTTGGACACTAAAGAAGGAGAAAAGGATCTATACAGGCTGGCCAGACAGAGGGATAGAGATGGGAAGGATGTGCAGCAGGTTAGGGTGATTAAGGATAGAGATGGAAATATGTTGACTGGTGCCAGCAGTGTGCTAGGTAGATGGAAAGAATACTTCGAGGAGTTGATGAATGAGGAAAATGATAGAGAAGGGAGAGTAGAAGAGGCAAGTGTGGTGGACCAGGAAGAGGCAATGATTAGTAAGGGGGAAGTTAGAAAGGCATTAAAGAGAATGAAAAATGGAAAGGCAGTTGGTCCTGATGACATTCCTGTGGAGGTATGGAAGCATCTAGGAGAGGTGGCTGTGGAGTTTTTGACCAGCTTGTTCAATAGAATTCTAGTGCGTGAGAAGATGCCTGAGGAATGGAGGAAAAGTGTACTGGTGCCCATTTTTAAGAACAAAGGTGATGTGCAGAGCTGTGGCAACTATAGAGGAATAAAGTGGATGAGCCACACAATGAAGTTATGGGAAAGAGTAGTGGAGGCTCGACTCAGGACAGAAGTGAGTATTTGCGAGCAACAGTATGGTTTCATGCCGAGAAAGAGTACCACAGATGCATTATTTGCCTTGAGGATGTTGATGGAAAAGTACAGAGAAGGTCAGAAGGAGCTACATTGTGTCTTTGTAGATCTAGAGAAAGCCTATGACAGAGTACCCAGAGAGGAACTGTGGTACTGCATGCGGAAGTCTGGAGTGGCAGAGAAGTATGTGAGAATAATACAGGACATGTACGAGGGCAGCAGAACAGCGGTGAGGTGTGCTGTCGGTGTGACAGAAGAATTTAAGGTGGACGTGGGACTGCATCAGGGATCAGCCCTGAGCCCCTTCCTTTTTGCAGTGGTGATGGATAGGCTGACAGATGAGGTTAGACTGGAATCCCCGTGGACCGTGATGTTTGCAGATGACATTGTGATCTGCAGTGAAAGCAGGGAGCAGCTGGAGGAACAGTTAGAAAGATGGAGGCATGCACTGGAAAGAAGAGGAATGAAGATTAGCCGAAGTAAAACAGAATATATGTGCATGAATGAGAGGGGTGGTGGGGGAAGAATGAGGCTCCAGGGAGAAGAGATGGCAAGGGTAGAGGACTTTAAATACTTGGGGTCAACCGTCCAGAGCAATGGTGAGTGTGGTCAGGAAGTGAAGAAACGGGTCCAAGCAGGTTGGAACGGGTGGAGGAAGGTGTCAGGTGTGTTATGTGACAGAAGAGTCTCTGCTAGGATGAAGGGCAAAGTTTATAAAACAGTGGTGAGGCCAGCCATGATGTATGGATTAGAGACAGTGGCACTGAAGAGAAAACAGGAAGCAGAGCTGGAGGTGGCGGAAATGAAGATGTTGAGGTTCGCTCTCGGAGTGACCAGGTTGGATAAAATTAGAAATGAGCTCATCAGAGGGACAGCCAAGGTTCGATGTTTTGGAGACAAAGTTAGAGAGAGCAGACTTCAATGGTTTGGACACGTCCAGAGGAGAGAGAGGGAGTATATTGGTAGAAGGATGATGAGGATGGAGCTGCCAGGCAAGAGAGCTCGAGGAAGACCAAAGAGAAGGTTGATGGATGTCGTGAGGGAAGACATGATGGCAGTTGGTGTTCGAGAGGAGGATGCAGGAGATAGGCTCTCATGGAAAAGGATGACGCGCTGTGGCGACCCCTAACGGGACAAGCCGAAAGGAAAAGAAGAAGAAGATTTCTGTCATGTTGTAATGTTGGTTTGACCTGACTGATTAAAATACACGATCTGACTAGAGCAGTGATTTCAAACCTTTATGGAGCCATAATTGAAAAATCTAACGGCACACAAACAAACAAAAATCTCACAAAAAGTGGATACATTAATGACTGTATTTACTTCCTGCCATCTAATAGAAGACCATTCATTTGTCTGTCACTATGCCTCACTGGCATAAATAGAGGAACAAAGATATACATTATTGGCATAAATGAGGAACACATATATACATTATTTATTGTGAATATAATTTTGTGAGCAATTAAGTACACAAGTATATACAGTAAATGAACAGGTCATTTAAATAGCTATTCCTCCATCTTGCATCAGATTGAATTTGTCCTGCCTAGTCAACTACTCAAGTGCGGTCAACATGATGCCGTAAACATGCACCGCCATCTTGGCTACCATGGCTACTGTAGACTTCGCCTCAATAGTAAACGAGGGGAAAAAATGAGGGACAAAAAAGTTTTTGACAGACCGAACAGGACAGATGCCCACCGAAACAGTCAAAACGAATCGTTCTGATGGTTTCGACATAAAGTACGTTTTCGTGATGATTGGTCGTAGGTTTCTAACATTAAACAATGTTAAGCTTTATATATAGCGCCTACGGAGAGGGAAACAACGTCCATGTTAAAAAAATATTGGGTCGATCGATCGTAACTCGATCGTAAAGCTTCAACAATTAGTGCGCTCAGTTCCCGAACATTTATTGAGTGTTGTTAAAAGAAAAGGTGATGTAACATAGTGGTAAACAGGACCCTGTCCCAGCTGTCACAACTCAAATACAGGACAACACAAAACCGAACTCAGCCTACCCAGCACAAAGTATTTTCTAGGGCAGACCCACTTCTATAAAAATGTCTTCAACCACTCAGCAGTCATGTCCCAATTAGAGGCTGGATTTCACTGGGGATATGATAACAGTTAGGCTCAGTGGACATTGTTACCACACATTTCCTGGGGAACAGAACAGTAGCAGCCTAGCCAATGTGGCACCCTATGCGAAATTTAATATGGCACCCCTTTCCATCAATGATTTACATGCGCTTACAAAAAAATTGAATAGCAATAGTTTTTAATTTTGCCCTTAATTTATAACATAACATGCCACACAATTTAAAATACAAAATAACAAATCAAAGAAAACTAAAGCAAATGTATTTTTATAGCACATTTCATACACAAGGTAACTCAATGTGCTTTACATGATTAAAAGCATTTAAAAACAAATGGAAAAAACAGCTTCTAAACATTTAAAACAAAGAGAATTTTTTTCATAAAAATCCAATTAAAACAGCGTACAGTGCAAGAAATGTCATTTAAAAGTGGAAATGCTCTAAAAAGCAAATTCACACTTGGGGCTTCACTTCTCTCTTTTTCCATTTGTGTGCAGCATAATAGCTAAATGCTGCTTCACCATGCTTGCTTTGGACTCTGTGCTCCACTATTTGACCTGAGTCTGTCGATCTCAGAGCCCTACTGGGTTCATATTCCATTAGCATTTCATTCATGTATTCAGGACCTAAACTGTTTAGTGATTTATAGACCAGTAGCAGAACTTTAAAATCTATTCTAAAGCTGACTGGAAGCCGGTGTAAAGACTTTGGAATTGAACTAATATGCTCTGATCTCTTTGTTCTGGTCAGAACCCGAGCTGCAGCATTCTGAATGAGCTCCAGCTGTTTAATGCTCTTTTTATGGACTCCAGTCAGAAGACCATTACAATAGTCAAGACTAATTGAGATAAAAGCATGGATGAGCTTCTCCTGGTCTGCTTGACACATGCAAGCCTTCACTCTGGATATGTTCTTCAGATGGTAGAAGGCAGTTTTAGTAATTGATTTGATATGACTATTGAAAGTCAGGTCAGAATCTACCACAACACCAAGGTTTTGGACTTGGTCTTTGGTTTTTAAAGAGAGTGACTCCAGGTATTTACTAACAGCAATCCTCTTTTCTTTATTGCCCAAAAAAATTATCTCAGTTTTGTTGTGGTTTAATTGAAGAAAATTTTGGCTCATCCAGTTATTTATCTGTTTTAGACAGTGACACAACACCTCAATTGAACTTTAGTCATCTGGAGACACTGCTAGATATAACTGTGTCATCTGCATAGCTATGATAGTCAAAATTAAAGTTCTGAAGAATTTGACCCAAGGGTAGCATATACAGGCTAAACAGGAGGGGTCCAAGAACTGACCCTTGAGGGACCCCATAGGTCATTGTCATTCGATGAGATTGAACACTTCCAATTGTTACAAATAACTCCTTTCCTCCAGGGTAGGATCTGAACCATTTAGAAACTTTTTTTTAAGTGCTTTATCTTGAAAGACATCAAAGTCAACAAAAAAGACATAATTTCTACATTTGATGCACAAGGGTTCCCCTCGGCGTGCGGGGAACACGGGTACGCTGCGATCGATATAAATCAGGGATCGATCAATATAAATCTATCTATATAAGATATAATGTATATATATATACATGAGAGGCACGACGGAAGGCAAGTCAAATCTTGTCAGTATCAATCAGTGTAAATAAGATCTTTATAAATAAGATGGCTGGCAAGTAATATAGAAGAAAAATAAATGTATTTATAGTGAAGAGGAGGAAGAGAGAGAATGAGATAAAAGTAATAAAATACTACAACAACACGCAATTGTCATTTTTAAATGACTCCTACAAGAGGGGATCTTTTTCGCCGCTGGACTCCTGCCGCTCCTGGAGACACTCTTTGGTGCTTTTGCCGTCGCGGCTTTCGGCAGCGCAGTAAAACTCCCCCACGAAGAAGGCGTGCTCCGAGCCAAGAGTTCTGGGACGGCCGCACTGCTTGCAGGGATCGCCCGGTTCAGTAGCCCGCCGTTGGCGACGGCAGCTCCCGGTCCCGTTCGGCCTGCCTCTTCCTCCTCCAGACACACCTGGTGAGGCTGCAAGTGGAGACAGAAAAAAAATAATTGACATCACTAAATCAAATTGACATAAACAACCTCTCCTAGATGCTACCAAGTGTTCTGGACCTTTCCTTCTTTCACCTTTCTCTTGGAGGCTGCACTTGAAGGAGAGGCTGTAGATAGAAAAGAAGGCAGGACTGTTAATGTGCTGCTTGTATTTAGGGAGTTTGTGGTTGAGTTGAGCTTTGAAGTCCCCAAGAATAATGAGGGGTGAATCTGGGTTCTTTTTTTCCCAAGTTCGTTTACTTGTTTCTGAGCGATTGACGTCCAAGTAGGCTCCATGGGGGGAGCCAACGTTTGTGCTCAAGGGCTACATTCGTTTTTTGAAATGGACAAATGGGCCAGGTCATTTGTAGATGAAGTCCAAAGAAAAAAAAATTTATGCTAATAATACAAAAATATGTTTTATTTTATTTACAATAAATCTGTTAAAACAGTTATTCAATTAGATAAATCAATATAACTAATATAAATGAACACTTTTAAACCAATAAAATTGTTAATTCCCATTTTAAATATTTGTAATTATTTCACTGATAATTAATGAAGCAACTGGTGATTTTTTTAAAATTTCAAATGTATACGTAAAAGTATATTTGTCATGTTGATTTATTTGACTGACATTAAATCAGTCACCTGTTTTTTTTTAGATCAATAAAAAATGTAGAATGTTTTATTTTACAAAGTAAATAATGTATTCATTTTAAAATGTAATTATTTAGAATTAAGCTAAATTAACTTAAATAACCAATGATTTATTAAAATCAACAACATTGTTAAATGTATATGTATTTAAATGTATTCATATTCAATTACTCAACCAATTACAAGAGAAATTATTACAAAATGGATATAATGAAAAAATACTTTTCATCCCATTTTGAGGTGAATCGGCTTAATTAATGCAAAATAATATTTGGGACTCTCATAAATGTTCATCGGGTCAGATTAAACGACGTTGGGGGCCCCCTGAACTAGAAGACTAGTCCCAGTCTGAGCCCCAGCCTGTCTATCGTGATTTAATAAAACATAGAATGATTAGAACAATGATTTGTACATCAATCACTTGCAATCCTGTGGAACTATTTTTCTTTCTCCAGTGCAGTTTTTGGGCGTTTAACTCCGACAGTGACTTTTCACGAAATTTGCACTGAGGTCAGGGCGAATCCGCCGTGAGCTAGTGTATTTATAGACCAGGCTCGGGGTTGACTGCGATCCTTGGGGGCTACCATTCCCGCATGCACCATGTTGGTGACCTCTGTTTAAGGATAAGGAAACAGCACCAACAGAATTTCTCCGTTGTACCCATTGTGCAATATGTAGATAAACTCATTCTAGTCATTTTAGTAACATTCCATTTTTTTATGTTCATTAGGAGATGATTAAAACTCATAAAATTATTTGGGAAATGGCTGACTTTGTTTTTATTTTTATTTTTTTTAACCTGTCACTCATTGTGTATTTGTCTTTTTCAGCTTGCTACAAAGAGTGGCTCCAGGAAAAAAAAAAAAAAGAAAGGACAAGGCAACGGTGGATGCTCGGGTGATAAAATGTGAACGGTACATCACAGAGAAGATAATGGATATTAACAAAATAAATTAACTTAAAGTCAAAGGCTCTCAACCTCTCAATGACATCTGGGGACATGTAAAACCACTAAGATTGTTTTATTGTTCATCTGTTAACCAACATGACGGTTTTGCTGGTGTCACCAGCTCCCAGTGGGGCAACAGCAGCATGTTGGTAGCTGGTGACACCTGCAAAACCAGATCTCAGAATGGCATAGTTGTACGTCAACTAGCATTGAACAACATCCTATGTTGATGGTAAGATAAACATAACAAAATAAAATACAGTTAAATAGAGATTTTCCTGTGAACAATTATTTTTTTAAATTAATCCTAATCAGGCAAGACATTTATCAATACTCATGACATATCCGGGAAACCATTAGCTGGTATTACGGTCTGGTACTTTATTCAACAAGTTGTATGAAATGTATCAAACAATACTAATACATTAACAATAACATTATTGTCAATTGATATTCAATCTTATTGTTTATTTATGTTATTGTATGAGTTCATGCTGCGTGGCTTCAGATGCAAGCTCGAGCCAAGCACCTCGCAAGCTGAGGTACGCTCCTCTACAACTCTACAGGGCCTTCCCCTCCGAAGAGAGAACAACGTAGCTCAAAGCCCAAGAATAAGACAGCATCCGTCTGCCTCTGCTCTGGCGAGCCTCCCGCCAACAAGAGGACCACTCAGCCCAAGCCCCAGGCCTTCAATCCTAATCCTGATTGCCCATTCTGCAACTATAAGGAGCACTACCGTAACTCATGCGCAGACTTCAAGAAACTGTCGACTACAGAGATTAAGAAGTGGAGCCAGGAAGGGGACCGATGTTGGAAGTGCGGCAACAGCCACAAAGGTATAGCCTGCACGCTTAAACGCCCATGCAAGACATCCAAAGAGAAACGCCTCACAACCTTGCATGACGCCATCCAAGACTCATCCCAGAAAGTGCTGCAGGTCAGTTGGCCCAAGCCTACTGTCTACATTGAGCAGCCCCGAAGGCCATAGAGAGTTTTATTGAAAGTTGTCAAAAGTGCTCCTGCATCATGGAAATCGTATCCTGGAGACATTTGCAGTGCTCGATGATGTTTCTGAGAGAATGATAATCCTTCCACAAGCTGTAGAACGACTACAACGTAGTACCCTGAAACGCTTCACCTGCGCACTGTACAGCAAGAGGTTAAGGAGCTGAAAGGTTTTTCACTCAGCCTTCATGTATTGCCAATATTCAAGCTAAACAAGAAGTATTGGATTGAACCTGACTTCACTGCCGACAGTCTGAGCTTGTCTTAGCACACGTATCCAGCTGCAGCTCTTCAAAACCGCTATGAGCATCTCAAAGGTTTTCCTCTACCACAGATCCACAGAGCCCAACACCTACTCCTCATTGGCTCAGATACAGTATGCCTCAGCTCCTCACACCGACAGACAGTCAGAGCTGGCCGACCTGGCTGTCCAATCGCCATCTGCACAAGCCTGGGCTTCCATGTTAGACACTTAGGCTCAGTTTAAAGAGCACCTGATGTGTGTCATTTACTTTCCTGTTTAGTGACTGAATTTGCTTCCAATTTTGTTTGCCTTATTATAAATAATTTCAGTAGTCATAATAGCTAACTAGGTAGCTGAAAGGGATATTTGTGATAGGGTCTATGGCTTGCTAACATGGAAGCATCCAGCATTCTATTTCTTAGCAGAGGCTTAATGGCAGCTACTTTAAGAGCTTTAGGGAACTCGCCTGACTGAAGTGAGCAATTGATTATTTGCTGCAAATCAGCTAGCACAGACTTCGCAATAGGTTTGAAAAAGTCAGATGGTATTGAGTCAAGTCAGCTTGTTGATGGTTTCAGCTGCTGAACCGTTTTCTCTACAGTTTTTGGTCAACTGTATCAAACTGTGACATGGTAATAAGAGTTTTTCCTGGGTGGCTTCGATGCAATATCATTTTGTCATTTTGCTGATTTGTGCTGATGTTTAACCTAATGGATTGTATTTTTTCACTCAAATAAGCAAATTCATTGCATTTATCTGCTGTTAGGAGTTCTGGAGCTATCTGATTTGGCGGGTTGTGAGCTTGTCCACCACAGCAAACAGAGTGCGAGTATTGTTGAAGTTCTTACTGATGATTTCAGAAAAGTGTTGCTGTCTAGCCCTGACTAACTCTTGGTTGAAATTACAAAGACTTTTTCTGAAGAGGTCATAGTCAATTTGGAGTTTATTTTTCCTCCACTTACATTCTGCTTTCCTACACTTTGATTTCGAGGTCTTTATCATCATTGTGCTCCTCCACGGTGTTCTAGGTCGCCTCAAGATTGTCTTAGTTACAATAGGAGCCACAGCATTCATGACCTTTGAGATTTTCCAGGTGAAATTATCCAAAGGTTCATCAACTGTCGCAGCATTCACAGTTTGTGGCACAGCTATGGTCTCCATAAACTTAGTGGCGGTACGCCCATTTATGTACCTTTTCTTAATAGACATAGAGGTTGTCAGAACTTTTGGGAGAATCTGTAATTCAAAGAACACACAAAAATGGTCAGAAATAGCCATATCCTTAATGTCAACTGATAGAATTTCAACATCCTTAGAGATGACCAGGTCTAAGGTGTGACCTTGAGTGTGGGTTGGACTCCTAATGTTGAGAGAGGTCAAATGTGTCTCGTATAGCAGAGAGTTCTTTAGGTTTTTTTTCCCCATGTTATTATCAACATGAATGTTAAAGTCTCCCGTTATGACAAAATAGTTGTATTCAGTACAAATAACTGACAGCAGTTCTGAAAAGTCCTTCATAAATTCTTTTATTGTACAATTCCAATGAAGTTGGGACGTTGTGTTAAACATAAATAAAAACAGAATACAATGATTTGCAAATCATGTTCAACCTATATTTCATTGAATACACTACAAAGACAAGATATATAATGTTCAAACTGATAAACTTTATTGTTTTTAGTAAAATAATCATTAACTTAGAATTTTATGGCTGCAACACGTTCCCAAAAAGCTGGGACAGGGTCATGTTTACCACTGTGTTACATCACCTTTTCTTTTAACAACATTCAATAAACGTTTGGGAACTGAGGACACTAATTGTTGAAGCTTTGTCGGTGGAATTCTTTCCCATTCTTGCTTGATGTACAGCTTCAGCTGTTCAACAGTCCGGGGTCTCCGTTGTCGTATTTTACGCTTCATAATGCGCCACACATTTTCAATGGGAGACAGGTCTGGACTGCAGGCAAGCCAGTCTGGTACCCGCACTCTTTTACTACGAAGCCACGCTGTTGTAACACGTGCAGAATGTGGTTTGGCATTGTCTTGCTGAAATAAGCAGGGGCGTCCATGAAAAAGACGTTGCTTGGATGGCAGCATATGTTTCTCCAAAACCTGTAAGTACCTTTCAGCATTAATGGGTGGCAATCCCAGGTATCATCGGGCAGGAGGCGGGGTACACCCTGAACTGGTTACCAGCCAATCGCAGGGCACACATATAAACAAACAACTACTCACACTCACATTCCCACCTACGGGCAATTTAGAGTCCTCAATAAACCTACCGTGCATGTTTTTGGGATGTGGAAGGAAACCGGAGGGCCCGGAGAAAACCCACGCAGGCATCTTAGTGGACGGTGGTTTCAGGCGAGGGGGGGACAGATCTTGGCGTGGTGTGCGTTGGATTCCAATATTGACAATAGACTTCATCCTGTCTGTCACACCTAGCAGAGAATTTAGGTGAGTAGAGAGTGAGGTTTGCATTGGGCTTTGCTCCAATGGGGCAGGCAGGGGTGTAGGAGATTGAAAGTGCTGGCTCATCTCATTTGTCATTCGCTCCCCAGATTGTTTGGATGACGTTGATGAATCCGTCTGTGCCTCGTGTCGTCTTATCTGCTGTTCCTCTGATTGTTTGGGAACAACTGCATCTTTTTGTCCTTCAGTCGTGTCACCAAGGCCAGTGTTTTCTTTTCGGGCCGCTGAATGACGTACACAGTAAAAGAATGTTGGCAGTCAATAACCTAACCCCTTGTCTATTTAGACAGAAACCGTCTGCCTTGTAAAGATGTCTGCACTTCCAAAAAACGCAGAAATTGTCAGTGAAACTCACGGTGAGTGCAGTACACACTTCTTTGAGCCACTTATTTAATTGATTGAGCATAGAGAAACGTTCATCTCCAAATTGTACAAGTGGGAGAGGTCCACTAATAAAAACCTCAGCAACCAAACATTGCACCTTTGTTAGGAGATCAATGAAATCTCGCTTCAGTACCTCTGATTGCTGCTTGAGAACATCCAGGGCCCTTATGTGTATAATGACAGATTTCACAGTTGGGTGCTGATTACTGATCTCCAGGATTTATTTTTGAGATATCAGACACCATGTCATTGGTAAAACAATACTTTGGTGTTCTTCTAACTGCAAATACGTTTCACATCCTTGATGGCTCCATCACCAACTATCAACATTTGGGGTGCCACTTTTTTCTTGTATGATTTAGTTTCATACCTTTCAGTCGTGGTGGGGGATGAGCATTCTTGGCCAGCGTCTTGTAAAAGTGGCTCCAATCTATTTGTAAGTCTTATGTCAATGTTTTGTAAGCAGAGCGAGCAAAAAAAAAGCATCTGCACTGTACGAGAGTGAGAGAGAATAATCATAATCATATCTAACAGCCGAAAGGCGAAGCTCTCGATTTACCGGTCGAACTACGTTCCTACCCTCACCTATGGTCACGAGCTCTGGGTCGTGACCGAAAGAACGAGATCCCGGATACAAGCGGCCAAAATGAGATTCCTCCGCAGGGTGTCCGGGCTCTCCCTTAGAGATAGGTTGAGAAGCTCGGTCATCCGGGAGGATCTCAGAGTAGAGCCGCTGCTCCTTCACATCGAGAGGAACCAGATGAGGCGGCTGGGGCATCTGTTTCGGATGCCTCCCTGGTGAGGTGTTCCGGGCACGTCCCACCGGGAGGAGACCCCGGGGACGTCCCAGGACACGCTGGAGAGACTACATCCTTCGGCTGGCCTGGGAACGCCTCGGGATACCCCCGGAAGAGATGGATGAAGTGGCTGGGGAAAGGGAAGTCTGGGCGTCCCTGCTAAAGCTACTGCCCCCGCGACCCGACCTCGGATAAGCGGTAGAAGATGGATGGATGGATATCTAACAGTGCATTTCAGTTTCTTGATTTGCATATATTTACAGTAATGCAAAGGGTCCAAAAAACATCAGTGTGTTGTTGGTCTAACAGTTGTAAACAAATATGGTGGACGTCAACAGAAAACAGACATATATAGCATGCTGCGCTGTTTAGTATTTTGTAACTTGCTGTCATGCTACTGTGATGTCACACTATTTACAAAGGTTTAGCAGCTATTGGCATCCGCTCTCCACACTCCTTGGTGGATGAGTGGTTTGCGTCTACGGATGCAGATTGAAATCACTTCATGCGTCCCTGCTCATTTTTTGTGCGTCTCAGACGCACATCAAACTACATCCCTGCAGTATATATATATATATATATATATATTGTACTAAATATACTTTAGTCAGAAAGCAGCATAACAGCAAATTTTATTAGAACAAAAAAAGTTTGTGAAAATTCAAATTGAAATATTTTTTAAATGTATATTATTGTATATAAAGTATTTAATGTCGGAAATACAGTTGTAAACACCTATTCCAAATTGTATTCACTGCTACATTTGTGTAAAATGAACCAATAAACTATTAAGAACATTGACTCGATCATGATTTAGAAAAACAGAGACATAACAGCAATTTAAACTTTATTCCCTCACCTCGCTTATGAACTGTATATATTTGAGAATCTTGGGCCACGTGAGGGAAAATGTACACTCCATGTGTTACACTTGGCTAAAAACCACTTGTCAGCTTTTTACTGTAAGATTGCCTCCTAATAATATGGTTTATAGGGGCAGTTTCTGCTGGCCTCTGATGAACGTTTCCATTTTAAACCTGTCATTAGAGCCTGCAGTTACTATCTTGCAAACTATGTGTTTAAGCGTCAGTGTTTCCAACAGGACCACATGACAAGAAGCTTTGCTTGAGCAAAAGAAAGGCAAGGGGGTGGGGGGGGGGAAGGGAAATGAAAAGAACAGAACAGGAACTCTTCATTTTCATGCCATGCATCCAGTTTCGGTGCTACACATTGGTATTCCCACACAGACCCGACAGTCACTATGTGATCCAGATTTATATCACACAAGTCACTTACCAATCTCCTTAACACCAAAAGCAGGCCGAAGTTAGTTAACAGCAGAAATCGTATACTGTATAATACTTTATTATATTTGCGATTCTTCTGCCAGAAGCTAATGTTTGGCTACGTATTGCGCTTGCAACAGATCATGACAGCAAAATGGAGTACTAAATAGGCTCGTCTTGAAGGGACTAAATCATTTTGAGACTGCGTGTTCATTGAAAGTGTGGGAATTTACGTTTTGCTATTTTTGATCATTTATTTATCATGGATTTAGAGTGAAAAACGTATTCTCAGAAGCAAGCCATTTTTGTTTTTAACTATTCACAGTGTAATGAAATATTTTACCAATTTGTGAAGCACTTAAAATGTAACATTTACTGTTGACTGTCAGACGATGACATGTCTATAACCAAGCATTGATTCAATTATGAATCATGGCTCAGGAAATTAGGTCATCGGGTTATTCCGTTGGACATGGTTTTTATATTGCATCCAAGCAAACATTTTCTCTGGGGAAAGAAATGATTGTTACCAAACGTGATTTGATTAACCAGCAGTGTTGACCATGACCAAGATTCACAAAAGCCTTACGGAAGATCTTCATTCACTCGGGTCGCGGGCGTGCTGGACCCCATCCCCCAGCTATCTTCGGGCGAGAGGCGGGGTACACTCTGAACTGGTCGCTAGCCAATCGCAGGGCACGTATAAACAAACACCCATTCACACTCGCATTCTCAGCTACGGCCAATGAAGAGTCTTCAATTAAGTGCCACACCTCAAGTGTACAATGTTTTTATTTAACTTGTATAGAAATACTTAAAAAAAAAAAAAAAAAA
This sequence comes from Phyllopteryx taeniolatus, assembly GCF_024500385.1. Classification (NCBI taxonomy): domain Eukaryota; kingdom Metazoa; phylum Chordata; class Actinopteri; order Syngnathiformes; family Syngnathidae; genus Phyllopteryx; species Phyllopteryx taeniolatus. The sequence goes on along the minus strand of NC_084503.1, from coordinate 7,284,269 downwards.
ACATGAAGTAGCACCATTACTTATCATGTATTACTTTAAATTTCAGAAAAATAAAAACTCTTGATACATTTTTAAATCTTGTCTCAGGAAATATAAAGTTAGTGTTTGACCATGAGGTTCCAGGTCCTCTTTCATAAAATAAAATATATTTGTTCTTAAAATGAAGTACATTTACACTAAAATAACTACAAATACATAAGCAAGTGGTAAAGAAATGTATCAAAATAGAAATACTAAAAGTACAGTGGTGCAACAGAATCCTGTAATTCCCACCAAAATCTAATACATACAAATTTTAGAAAGCGTAAAATGTTTCTTTGTGTTCATCTTTGCACATTTCAATGTTTCATAAACAGAGAATAAAATACGCTTTATATTATTGAATAAAAAATATGATAAGTGAAGCAGATTTAAAATTGTGCTGAAACTATTCAAGCTTCATCTACACAGAATACTGTCCAATGCAAAACATATTTTGTGGACTTGGTTCTCCTGCACACAGGAATATGACATTAAAATAATACAGTGATCTTTGCCATTAGGCCATACTAAAAAATATGATTTTATCCCAGCTTCAAAGGTTTCACTGAACTAAAAAATATCTTGTAAACATCTTTGCAATAAGAAATATACTTTTTCAAGTGAAAAAAGGAGCAAATACTTCAATCTGTTGTCATTTCAAATGTATTCTACACATAAATTTGTAGGATATTTCTGCAAACAGGAGCTGAAGTATCTTTGTATGTCAATAGTCCTGTTTTGCTCCCCAGCTACTGTCAACTGTCCATGAGGCAAGCTGGATGGCTTGCGTCTGATCCACATACTTGCATCCCTAGTCACATAAGTATTGGGTACAATGGACCAGAGCTAATGATTCTGTGATATTTCAAACATGCTGAAATGATTTCAGCTACAGTACACTTGAACTTCATCCAACAAACTCAAACGTGTTTCTTTTCCTTCTCATACCACAGCGTCACCTGTATGTAATTCTATGTACACTTTCCAAACGGTCTAACGGTACCTATTGTAACAGGTCTCATTAAAGAGTCACATTCTTATGAAAATATACGTATAGCCTGAGTAACACCGGTGTGGCAGACAGGGCATTTGGGCTCGCTTCGCTCACAGATACGATTGGCACAGTCCATACAGAAGAGGTTGTGTCCACAGGGCACCAGTGCTGCAATGACCTCGCTTTCAAAGCACACTGAACAGTCGCGGCTGCCTTTACGGCTGGTGGAAGAGGAAGAGGAGGAAGAAGAGGCAGAGGATTCACATGGAACACAAGCAAGGTGAGAGTTTGTCAGGGAGGCAACGGTGTTGACATAGCCAGAGAAACTTAGCAAGTCTTCACTAAGGTCAGCGCAGACCCTTGGAGCCAACTGGTGCTCGCTGGGACCAGTGTGGAGGGCCGGTGACATCCTGGATTGGGATGCCTCTCTGTTCATTCTTCTCTGATTCATCATCATCATGCCATTGGAATTGGCTGTCGTGGAGATGGAAGAGCTGCCTCTGGTCAAAGAAGGGTTGCTTTGATTTTCGTACTGGGACCATAAAATCGCAGGTTGGGCTGGCGTAGATTCAAGCCCTGGCGGGGAATCAAAAGTCAGATCAGTGCAGTCAGGAGAGATTGCCTCATTTCCATAAACAAACCCATTGCCATTTGTGTTGACACTGATGTTGTTGTTGTTGTTGTTGTTGCAATTAATGTTGCTGGTTGTGTAACTCAGAGCAGGGCTGGGGGGGCTGTAGTCTGCCATGTGGGAATTAGTGCCAAAGTAGGAGTCTGTGGAGGCGCTTCCTAGGGACGAGGACGAGTCATTGCGGTACTTGGAGAAGGTTTTGCGCACATTGGTCGGGGTCATCCCGACGCTGGGCTTCGACCACAGAGTAGGGTGCCCATTCAGATCAATCCCCACATCTGTTCCATTGGCATGGAAGTCGTTTACATCCTGGACCTCGATAAGAGCCCCTGTTCTCATGGCAATGTGAGCTTCAATCTCCTCACGGGCTCGGTCCACATTTTCTGGCATCCCTGTAACCTCAAACACAGGCTCCTTGTCCCGACTGGGAGTCACAATGTAAGTATGGGTCTGTTGCTGGATGCGTTTAATTGTAGCGCCCTTGGGGCCTACAACAAGACCCACTACACGGTAGGGTACTCGCACCTGGATGGTGGTTTGTCCAGGTAAGTTAGGGGGGCCAGGGACTGGAGTACCGCTGCCATTTAAGCTGGTGTTTTTGTTTCTGGAAGCTCGAATCAGCGAGAAATGCTCTGCCGCTGAGATGATCTCTCTCCTGGCCATCGCCACATCCTCCCTTCTGCCTGTCACTACAAAAACTGGCTCCTCACCTCGGACCGGAGTCTTGATATAGGTGTTGGTCTTTGCTCGCAGTGCTTTAATCTTGCAACCTGAGCAAGCGAGCAAAAGGAGAAAATTAAGGCAGGTTCCAAAACAATATTGATATGACATATTATATATTTTAAACATAAAAATTGTTGCTGGATGTGTTTTATTCGTGCTTTTTAAGAGGGGCAAATTTAAACCACATGCTGAACCCTATGAAAAAGTAGAGAGATCCCGTCAATGAGTTCTTTTTAAAGATCCTCATTTAATGGAAACAGTAAAGCCTCATGATAATGTCACAATGTGTTAGTAATGCAGTCAATGTTTTATTTATTAACTAAATAGGATCTTGGAGGATTGAAATAATCAGATGAGGGTGATGTAAACCTGGATGAAGAGGAAGGACAACCCACTTCTAGAGGGTTGAGGGATGGGGGGGGACAGGGAGGTTGCATTGTAGCCATTTCTATTATTTAACACAGTACATGTGAAATGCTTAAAGTCGCTTAAGAACATATCTCTTGGATGCAGTGCATAATAAATGTCATGTGTTTTTCCATTTCATCTCTGATATGACCTACAAAAGGGATCTGACTGTATGCTATCTGCCTTCCAATTGATACTGTAGTGGAGGGAGGTGGTTCCCTTGCAGTCACTTTGTTTTTCTGGGAACAGCAGCAGCAGCAGCAGAGGGATGTTGCAGGGAGTGGACTCTGCATATGTAACCTAGCACTTGTACCGCCCTGCAGCTGGAAAAGTGTTCAGCAGTGGGCGTCGACTGCATGCGGTGAGGTAAGATCGTGACCGTTGTCCTAATTTCATTTTACGACGTCATTATTGCAAGACTGAGATCGATCGAAGGGCCTTTGAGCAACAAAGGAGCTACAGTACCTAGCGTGAGTAAATAACGGGTATCCACTTTCCTGTGTCTATGATCAGTGCACTTCAGCTTAGAATGCCTTTTAAATCAGCCTTTTTACAATATGCAATCCTATAGTCTTGTATTTGTATAGTCACAAAATGCATTGCAAGCCAGATGGATCGGTGCAGTAATCCATTGTCTCTTGGCGCAGAAGGATGACAACAATTAGTCCTAACACACCTGTAGTATTTGAGTTTCCTATCCAAAAATGACAATAGCCTGAGGAGGTTATACACAACACACGTGTAGTATTTGAGGTTGCTATCCAAACAGGACAAAAGCTTGGGGAGGTGTTACACAACACAATCAAGTTTCCTGACACGCACAGCGCCAGTTTGCTCATTAGGCAATATAGGCGAATGCTAAGCGTGCCCAAAAAACCCAAGAACTTTAATATAATTATATTCGTGAGTAGTTAATACCATTCACTCGTAGGGCCCTATCTTGGTATAAATCTGGTGCGGCGGGGAACGCAACTGTGCACCAGGGGCAGGTTGAACTGGTGTTGGCAATTTTGGAGACCAGCACAGACTGGCAGATCCCAGAGTGCGCGGGCTGCGCCACTGTGGGTGTGTTTACAGCTTTATTCGCCGCCAATAAAAGTGGTTTCTTTCATTCCATTTAAATGTGCGCAATGACAGTGCCGATGGAGACATCTCTGTGCGGAAGATGATGCAGAATCACAGCAATCCGTGCGTGAGTGGAGCATTGTCACTGCTCTTGGCCAGTGTTGTCAAGGCAGCGTTAGCAAGTAACCTTGTCAAATACACGATGAGCTAGTGATAACCGCTGGCTTAAATATGTCCACACACCTCAGTATCTTTCTGCCTGGGCCCCAATCAAATTCACCAAAATCTCAATCTACCAGTACCTTGTGCCAGTATTTAAGCGTGAGCAGGCACAAGTTTAGACCGACTTTCTGCCACGAAATTGTCACAACGCCGGGCACATCTCCAAGGACACACATTGGCTGTGTTGTAACGCCCAGCTTGGTGCAGACCTGTCTGCCAAATTGGCAAACGATTGCATCGAGCCTTGCGCTTATACGAAGATCTGAATCCGCCAGTATTTGCGCCCCACCGCAGATGTGCGGTCTACGAAAATAGAGCCCTCAATGTCAAGGCAAACTGTTTCCACCATGATGACAGGAGAGAGAAGAGGATTATATCGAAAATGGACGAATAAAGAACTCATTAAATCAGCGCAGAGGAGCGAGGTGAGCAAGTTTGAAATCAGTGTTTCTGCATGAAGCATAAAAAGAGACGTGCCCCGCCTCAGATGACAGCAAACCGGAGGTAAACAAACACACCTAGCAAGTACAGAGCGGGACAACGAGTGAATCATACACACGAATCTGAAATACAGACGATAAGATGATGTTTTATGATGGAGAGGCTGGTTAACTGTGGGAGTCTGGGCACTATTGCCAACTCCTCACTAAGGAAGGTAGCTATTGGCTGTCCTAGAAATCACTAGAAGTCACGAGATGACGCCATAGCCTCAATTGCATAATTGATTGCAATGGAAGCTATACGAGATAGGAATAACGATAAAAAGTGAGCTTAAATAAATGCTAAGTATGATTAGGACTGCAAATAAACTTTCTTCTGTTGATTCTTAGTTTGTTTTCCAACATTGTTAAATGTTAGAGTAGCAAATTTGACCAAAAGACTGTTGGGTTGTGACATTCACAAATGAACCAAATGTATTGACAGGCTCATTAACAAGAACAATGGGATTGGGACCAACTTGCAGATGTGAGTTTTCTTTTACTGATTTATTTGTAATCATTGTGTATTGACTGCTGCACGAGGCTACTGTGAACATGACCGCCTGTGAGTGCTTAGCGATGCCGGAGGACATTAACCGCACCGATACGTGCTTCATGTCTCCGAAACGTCCGAAAAAGTCGCTATATTTGTCGCTAGTCGTCAAGTTGGAAACGCTGAGTCTGTCATATTAAAGGGCAATAGGGGCATTTAAATTAGACTTTACACCGATCTGATCAGCTTGATCGGTATCGTCCGATAATTAGCATTTTATGCTGATCGGCTGATCAGCTTTGATGTCATCATTCGCAGATCCGATCAATGACTCCGCAAAAGACGTTTACTCCGCCTCGCCATTGTGTACGGTTTATTTGAATCCAAAAGCTCGTTTATTTTTAGCTTTTTCACATGTCTTTTGCCATAGTACTGTAAATAGCTGACCGCCAATAAAGTTATTTTTAAAAACATGTCGGCGCTGTGGGACAGGCAACACGCAATGCCTTGGATCAGACGACAAGACAAATTTGGTCTTTCACGATTGCAATATGTCAGACTACTGCAATAACATTTTGTATTCCGATACCACCGCATCCCGTCTTTTACGAACACTGGGTTTATCTTGCCAACTCAAACGCGACCGGATAAGCGCGTTACCATGGCGATGACAACAACAATAGATCGCAAATGTATCGTGTGGTGGGGGAAATTTTTTTTAATAAAATAAGGAAAAACGTGTGCTGGTCATCACCGATGTTCATGTACTTTAAATACGATACGGCTCGCAAGCAGTCAACAAAACATTATGTAGCCTAGTAAGCTAGTGCTAGCACTAACGGTTGTAAAGCATTCTGTCGAATCATGCTCTAAAGTTTTTAATTTATTTTAATTTAATTTAATTAAAGTAAAGTAATTGAATGACCCGAAGTTAGCACCCATTATTTCTGTCGTGTTGTAATGTTGGTTTGACCTAACTGAAAACAATCCTTGAATGCCCGAGAGGTCATTAATGTTTTACCTTTGGTCTAAAATGCGAGAGAATACTTTTGAAGATACTCAGTATACAGTACACAAGTATATACAGTAAATGAACAAGTCATTTAAATAGACACATTGCTCCATCTTGTGATCAGATCGGTGCTCAGAGTTATCAATTTTTTTAAACCCGCTGATCGGTGATTGGCCCCAAAAATCCTGATCGTGTAAAGCCTAATGTAAATACATGAATCATTTCATATTCAATTTAAACAGCATTGACAGCTTTATTTATATTTATTGTGGAGAAATGTGAAACAGGAATAAATGTAAGGCTGGTGCTACGTTATAGTATTTACAAAAGAGTGCATTACATTTCTGATATTACTTACAGTTATCTACCAAAGCATTTTTTTCCCCCCTTAGGTTTTTCACCAAAATCCAAACAATAAATGTAAAACTAAATCTCATTCAGTTGCTAATGTTGGTGCACCGATTGCGCTTTTTGCACCTTAGGGGGAATAACTAGATGAACTGCCAAACTAAATTACTGTTAATGCCAAAATAAAAGGAGAAGAAAAAAAAAGGAAATGTTGCCTGGTACTGTAATTGAGTCAAATGCAGATGAAATCTTCGGTGGATGAATCAAATGGGGAAGCTACGTGTTCACAATAAATTGACACAAAATGAAAAAGCTATGACAGATTCAAATGTAAAGTAATTCCCAAATAATATTACTATAAATGATAATACCAAATAAGGCCTCCCTTTACTTCAGTGATAAAAGTTCTGTGTAACCTCGGGTTAGGAACGACCCGTTTTAAGTATGAAATGAAAATTCCCTCTATTTATGTACAATTTTCAATTTGGGAAGGGTCTTGGTATGGACGAACATAAGGATTTATGATGTGCTTGTACTCACGCTGCGTGACAATCATTGACGCAATGCATAACTCTTTACTGTAAACTGAAGCTAGGTGTCTGCTCCGCGACAGGCGGATCGGTGCAGCGTCTGCAGTGATGCAGTCTTTGTATCGATCCGTTGTGGTGAAGGAGGAGCTAAGCCGGAAGGCGAAGCTCTCGATTTACCGGTCGATCTACGTTCCTACCCTCACCTATGGTCACGAGCTGTGGGTCGTGACCGAAAGAACAAGATCCAGGATACAAGCGGCCGAAGTGAGTTTCCTTCGCAGGGTGTCCGGGCTCTCCCTTAGAGATAGGGTGAGAAGCTCGGTCATCCGGGAGGATCTCAGAGTGGAGCCGCTGCTCCTTCACATCGAGAGGAGCCAGATGAGGTGGCTGGGGCATCTGATTCGGATGCCTCCCGGACGCCTCCCTGGTGAGGTTTTCTGGGCAAGTCCCACCGGGAGGAGACCACTGGGACGACCCAGGACATGCTGGAGAGACTACATCCTTCGGCTGGTGTGGGAAGGCCTCGGGATCCCCCCGGAAGAGCTAGATGATGTGGCTGGGGGGAGGGAAGTCTGGGCGTCTCTGCTAAAGCTACTGCCCCCGTGACCCGACCTCGGATGAGCGGTAGAAAATGGATGGATGGACACTACAAAGACAAGATATTTAATGTTCAAACTGATCAACTTGATTGTTTTTAGCATATAATCATTAACTTTGAATTTTATGGCTGCAACACGTTCCAAAAAAGCTGGGACAGGTGGCAAAAAAGACTGAAAGTTGAGGAATGCTCATCAAACACCTGTTTGGAACATCCCACAGGTGGGTGCCATGATTGGGTATAAAAGGAGCTTCCCTGAATTGTTCAGTCATTCACAAGCAAAGATGGGCCGAGGTTCACCTCTTTGCGAACACGTGTGTGAGAAAATAGTCGAACAGTTTAAGGACAATGTTCCTCAACGTACAATTGCAAGGAATTTCGGGATCTCATCATCTATGGTCCATAATATCATCAAAAGATTCAGAGAATCTGGAGAAATCACTGCATGTAAGCGGCAAGGCCGAAAACCAATATTGAATGCCCGTGACCTAGGATCCCTCAGGCGGTACTGCATCAAAAACCGATATCAGTGCGTAAAGGATATCACCACATGGCTCAGGAACACTTCAGAAAATCAATGTCAGTAAATACAGTTCGGCGCTACATCCATAAGTGCAACTTGAAACTCTACGATGCAAAGCAAAAGCCATTTATCAACATCACCCAGAAACGCAGCCGGCTTCTCTGGGCCCGAGCTTATCTAAGATGGACTCAAATTGTTTTTGGAAATTGTGGACATCGTGTCCTCCGGGCCAAAGAGGAAAAGAACCATCCGGATTGTTATGGACGTAAAGTTCAAAAGCCAGGATCTGTGATGGTATGGGGCTGTGTTCATGCCAATGGCATGGGTAACTTACACATCTGTGAAGGCACCATTAATGCTGAAAGGTACATACAGGTTTTGGAGAAACCTATGCTGCCATCCAAGCAACGTCTTTTTCACAGACGCCCCTGCTCATTTCAGCAAGACAATGCCAAACGACATTCTGCACGTGTTACAGCGGTTAGCGTGGCTTCGTAGTAAAAGAGTGCGGGTACTAGACTGGCCTGCCTGCAGTCCAGACCTGTCTCCCATTGAAAATGTGTGGCGAATTATGAAGCCAAAAATACGACAACGGAGACCCCGGACTGTTGAAAAGCTGAAGCTGTACATCGAGCAACAATGGGAGATAACTCCACCTACAAAGCTTCAACAATTAGTGTCCTCAGTTCCCATACGTTTATTGAATGTTGTTAAAAGAAAAGGTGATGTAACACAGTGGTAAACAGGACCCTCTCCCAGTTTTTTCTGGAACGTGTAGCAGCCATAAAATTCTAAGTTAATGATTATTTGCTAAAAACCATAAAGTTTATCAGTTTGAACATTACATATCTTATCTTTCTAGTGTATTCAATGAAATATAGGTCGAACATGATTTGCAAATCATTGTATTCTGTTTTTATTTATGTTTAACACAACGTCCCAACTTCACTGGAATTGGGGTTGTATATGTGCCCTGCAATTGCCTGGCGACCAGTTCAGGGTGTACCCCGCCTCTTGCCCGAAGTTAGCTGGGATAGGCTCCAGCACGGCCGCGACTCTTGTGAGGATAAAGTGGTACAGAAGATGGATGGATGGATGGATGGATGGACTCTTCTTCAATGGAGAATCTGCAGTCCTCCTCCCCTTTCCCTCCTGAGTTTAAGTTAATGAACAATAAACCATTAACCTGTTTATTTAGTGTTTTATTTTGTATAATAGTGTGTTTTCACTCATTTCTGTATTGCAATATATTTATTTTTAACCACACACGGATGGAAAAAAAAAAAAAAAAAAAAAAAAAAAGTTAAGTACAACTTAATTTGCGTTTCCATTCATTTCAATGGGAAACATGACTTCAGTTTAAGAACGTTTCAGGTTACACAATCCGAGGTTCCACTGTACACACTATATTTACTTATTAGTAGTAGTAGTGTCATTTGGTTAATACTCCATAACTGAGTATTCCCACATGCCGTATTAAACAGCAGTTTGCAGCTTCTTTGTGTCAACTATAATCAAGACAGTAACGTCGCATGTAATATAATATGCATATCAGGAAAACAGTAGATCATACAGTACATATGAGACAAGGTTGTAGTGTGCTGGGAGAGATTTGCTTTCTTTTGTCAGCTTTCCTGGCTTGTAAAATGTGGCCTCGGGCGCCACATTGGGAAGGGCCGGGCCGGGCCGGGCCGGGCCGGACACTAACCTTGTCTGCCCACAATCTCGGCCACATGCTCGGAGCTGGGCACCGGAACGCACTCAGTCATGTTGACGCTCTTTTTCCGGGTCTCCTGGCTGTCGTCGTCGTCGTCGTCGTCGTCGTGGGCCAACCCGAGCAGAGAGAGCTGGTCCAGGGCGATCTGCAGGGCTCTCTGGTCGTCTAGCGCATCTCCCTGCACGCCGCGGTCGGCGAAAAGTGAGCTGGGCATCTTCGGAGCCCAAGAAAGAAAGAAGGAGGGCACCGAAGGAGCGATCGGCAAGAGAGGAGAAGGAAGGAAGGAAGGTGGGGGAAGGCACCGGACCAGGTTTTCAGCAGACAACTGCTCAGTGCAAAGAAATCAATGCGGCGGAGAGGTGACAAACAGAGTACGGAGGAAGAGCTACAAAAACATCCGCCCGCTTTGTCCTTCCAAATAATAATTTCTAAAATAATAAAGGCCCGATCCAATCCCAGCAGTTGCGCAAAAATCATCAGAGAAAAGCCATATGTGTACTCCAGGACGGTAAATGTGTTAATCCTTTGTGGCAAGGCTCCTCGCCCTTCGGTTTTCTGTTGCTTTTGTCTAAGTCCGTTTTGCAGCCAGACAGTCGTGTAGACGACGTCACCGGCTGGCCAGGAACGATGCGGCGCGTTAACTTGTTTTTTTTTTTTTTTTTTTTTTTTGTGTGTGTGTGTCTGTCTGTCTGCAATCTCCATTGGCTGTTTATAGGCTGGGAGAGGGCGGGCTTGTTTTCTAATTTGACGCCCATTCTTTCTTCTGTCTCTCCTCTTTCATATTGATTGCGTCTTTTAGTTTGAAACGCTTTCACGAGATAACACTTTCATAAATTATTTAAATGACAGAACCACCCCCAAAAAAAAAAAATCTGTCTCACATTTATGGAGAGGACTTATTTGTCGGTGAGGGACCTGAACCTTTTACATTGAATAAATGACTTCATTATAGAAGCACATCAATGTTTCAGCATCACATACCACAGAATGAGAAAGAGAATAAGAGTACATTTCATGATGCAGACACTTGTTTTGTCAACAGTAATTTGTGACACTTCAAAAGTAATCCATCAAATTGTATAACAGTGCAAATCTCTTCAATCACTCACATCGTATTAAAATGATCTATTTTGCCGTTTGCCCATGAGTGAAGTCAAGTCAATTTTATTTATGTGGCGCCAATTAAAACAAAACTTATTTCAAGGCACTTTCCATATGGGGCAGGTTTACTCCTCACACATTCAGGGAAGGAAACCCCATGTTTGTATTTCATATGAAATGTATTTCTTGACGAAAACTATTGAGAACATTTGAAACACATTGCAGCAATGTTGGAGTGTTTTTCAGTTCGACCGTTGGATGCCATCGTTCCATTAGGGTAGTGGAGGTTGAGGGGGGTCTCAGAGGGCATTGGGCCAGCACAAAGGGGACTTCGAGCTGATTTAAAACCGCTGAAGCCAGAAGCACTTTGCTTTGTCACCTCCCTCCTGGAGCACAATGCCAATGGTAATGAGGAATCATTGAGGAGCTGGAGGAGGCGATCTGATGGGACCCTCTTGTTAATATTTGACACCTCAGCTACGCCTGCAACACCTCCCTCCCCTATTCCAAGCAAGCATGAACCTATTCATTTCAGTAAAGTTGTCCCTTTGTTTTGTAAACTCAGATACTTGGGCACATACCTGTGAAATTAGACCTATGTCCAGTCAAATATGATCTGGGCAATGTCAGGAAATGCCCAAGTCATGTAGTTGGAGCAAAAGCTTGGTATTTTTTTAAACTTTACTACCGAATGTCAAATATTGGTTTGAGAGAGAGAGAGAGAGAGAAAAATAACTTGAAATGTTAGTATAATATGCACTTTTTCATTTTATCGCAGTCTCCAAAAATGTGACAGGACTAAAATGATTTGGGGGTTTCTTGTCAACACTTTCCTCACAAGTTGCATAATATTACGACATTGACTATATTGTGACTAGGTGGGCAGAAGATCAGGTGAGGGGTGTCACACTTCGCTTTCGCAACGATTCAATTCGTATCACAATTTGTGCTTGTCGATTGGATTCAAGGATGATATTGTTTGATTCAGAACGATGCGATCCAAAACGGTTGCTTGAAATCGATTCAGTAACTTCCTCTCTAAGTTCAAAGCATCATCATGGATAGTGTCTGTTACACAAAGTATGTGTTTAAAAAATATATATACAGTGCCGTGAAAATGTATTGACCCAAGTCTCAAATTCTTATACTTTTGCATAGTTTCCCCACTTTAATGTTTGAGATCATCAAACACATGTAAATATCAGACAAATACAACCCAAGTGAACTTAAAATGCTGTTTATAAATGGGGGATTTCATCGATTAAGGAGAAAAAACCAAAGTTACCTGGCCCTGTGTGAAAAAGTAATTATCCCCTTGTTATGAATTAATCACTGCCATTGACGGCTTTAGAAGTCAAATATCCATGTTAACTGGGAAGGCTGGCAGTGAATGAGTTCATTGTTCAGTAAGGTCCTGTTCTGCTGTCTCAAATAAGTTAGAGTAACAATATTATCCTATGCATATTGGCAATTTTAAAAAACGCGGGGGGGAAATGACAATGAAGCTGAATGCATTTTGTTGAAGCACGCCTGCCGCCAACAACCTTCATCTTGTCTTCTTCTTTATTATATTTTTTTGAAAGATTTTTTTTTTCATCCTACAGCACACAAACTCTCCATTCAACCGCACCAGCCTCATAACAGACAACAAGGACAAAGAGGAGGAGGAAAAGCATTTACAAAACCAAAACGTATCCAAAATCGGCCATAAACAAAGGAAAGCAAGAAGCCAGACAACATGAACAGAAGAAAAAGGAAAGTGAAACACAAACAGGAAACAGACACCAAAAACAAGGATGTAGTAAAACTCCCATACATGAAGATTAAAACAGAACCCATACAACGCATTCTGAGAAAATATCACGTAAATACAGTGATGAAAACCATACCAAAAACCCAAAGACACAACCCGCCCCGCAACGTCCACGCGACACTTCTTCAGAAAAGTGAAACTAAACCCTGTATATGTATATATAAACATTTTGATTTAAGATTTATATTTAGATAGAATTTAACAATGAAATATATATCCAACATTTGGATTTGAGCTTAAGTTGACAAATATTGTTCTAAATGTGCAGAAAATTGACTCTCGCAAATTCACGGCAGTTTTTTCAAACAGTTTTTTGGTTTTTTTTTAATGCTAAATGTGACTAACTGTTGCTATTATTTTGGACGTGAGCAGCTGAACAAACAGCAGCCCATACCAAAGGTGTGTGCTGCAGATTGTAACCTGACCCTGTCTCAAGGTCAGACAACGGAACACAATTTTGTAGCACCGCACTTGGTCCAACAGTGTCTTACAGGTTTTCAAATGGCTGGCTCGTCGACAAGTGATTCCTTCTAATAGAAAATCTGACAATCATTTGGTTGCCCCGCGATTGGCTGGCGACCAGTTTGTGGCGTTTATTCCGAAGGCCACCAAAATAAACAATTGAAGCGTACCTGCCAGTGATGTTATTAGTACAAAACAATTTGCTTTTTCACTTCAAATAAATGTCATTTGGGAGGTTTGCTCTCTCCTGTTATAGCGATAAAGTTGTTCGGTCTTGGTGCTGGGATCGGCATTTATCGTCTGCCTATCTTTCTTTTTCTCCCTGTGCCCCGTCCCATTTCTCTCTCTCTCATCCCGCTTTATTCCATCCGTTTCCGCGCCTCCTTATGTTCCCCTCCCATATTCCACCCACCCCTTCCCCTCAGTGACACACTGAACTGAAGTGGCACTGCTTCCCTACACTGTAATTGGCTGCCTGCCAGACGCTGGCTGAGCCGACACAGAATGCACCACATTTTGCCATCCCTCCCCCCTTCATCTTCCTCCTCCTCAGCGTCTTCCATCAAGAGCACACCACATTATCGTCCTCCTCTTCCTCTTATTCTCTCAATAACTGAACAGAATTTGGTTGAAAAGCCCACAATCTAAATATAAATTGGTGTGTGCATTCATCACTGTGCATTTTACAGATCATTCATTGTTTTAGGGAAGTTTGAATTCTATCCCTTTCGGGGATCGTTTTCCCTGACATCGGTTCCCTTTTTGGCTGCAATTTCTATACAAACAAGACACAACTCCTTTTACCCCCTTCCAACAAGGTTGGCTATCTGTATATGGTAAATTGCCAGTTATACAATACTGAATTATAACATATATTTGTTTGATGCAGACAGATTTGCCACCTACTGTAGGCCAAGCCCAATTAGCTCCCTTATTACTTTACTGGGATGAGCTCTTAGTTTCTCTCTTGCTCTGCCCGGATGCATGGCGAGATGAAGGGACAATATGACGAACGGATGAAGGTGGACTGATGGCAGTGATGGTACGTTACACATATGAACACAGAGTGGGCTCAGTTTGAGGTTTCTATAGCACAAATCAGATCCAAATGGATTGGAGAATGACACCAGTGGGCGAGATGCTGCAGAGCTCAGAACACTGCTGGAACACATTGGGCAAAGACACCTCCATCAATGTGTCAATACAGATTCTTGCTGCATTTGTACCTTTGCACCCATTCTCAACTGCAAATCATTATTATTATTATTATTTTTTTTAAGGAGAACATGCAAACTCCACACAGGCGAGGCCGGATTTGAACCCGGGTACTCAGAACTATGAGGCAGATGTGCTAACCAGTCGGTTACTGTGCTGCCACACTGAATATTTCTACCTTAAAATTCAGCTGAAAAAAAAGATCAACATATTCAGCTGAAAATTCAACATTCACTGTCAAATATTTTATGTATTCAGTTGCAAATTCAACATTCAGTGCATTTTTTTCCAAAAACGTCACATCAGGGGTGCGTTCCATTCAGAAAGTCGTAGCTTTCTCACTGCCCCGGCCGGGTGTAAACAGTAAGTATTAATAATCAGTTTCTTAATAATTTTTCAAACACTAAATCGGCCGTATACATAGTATTGTTTGACATATTTACCAAATGTATATGGTATTATTGCTGGAGTGCAAAATTAATTCCAAATTCATTCAAATTCATGATGCTAACAACTGCTAAGATTAGCGCAGGGGCTTCATTTAAGATTTCGTGAACCGTTTATGTGGAGAATGTTTAAAAGTAATGTACTACGTATACCTCTGGACGAGGGGTGCACATTCTGAAGATTGTTTTAACTGATAAATTAGTGTTTATCAACGACCATAGCGGATCCCTGGTAATCTGGATAGAACAGAAATAATTGCTTCTGTGATATCTCGAGCTCTACTCCCTTAGGATCCTATATAACTATGACTTTATAGAACAATACAATACAATACAGCACTATAGTAATATAATAAGAAATAATATATACACATCTTTAATCCTATATATGTTAATACAATAATACAAATGATTATCACACTAACAGCAGTATCTTGAAATTTTATTGAAAATAAAAACAGATCAACCACCACAAACAAAACAAAAACAACTATACCTATATAATATACGTTCAAAAGTATTTATTGTCCTACATAATGACTCCTATTAAGATTAGTACTACTGCCGCCTCATATTTTGTAATGCTCATTTGTATGTTTTTAATCTGGTTGATTCTCTGCACACTCCTTCAGCTCTACACTCATCCATCTTCCATTCCGCTTCTCCTCACTAGGGTCGCGGGCGTGCTGGAGCCTATCCCAGCTATCTTCGGCCGAGACGCGGAATACAACCTGAACTGGTCGCCACCCAATTGCAGAGAATTTGTTTATTGCGGTTCTGCATTTTTGGATAAACTTTGGCTTATCTCAATTTATACACCCTTCTTTTTTCTTGAAACATTTTCAGGATGAAGTGCAAGTGGAGGCGTGTGAGTGCTAGAGCAATAGGCAAGGTGACACCTGAAGGTCCAAGCTTCTCTGGTCTGGTCTCTGCCCTTACAACCCCAATTCCAATAAAGTTGGGACGTTGTGTTAAACATGAATAAAATAGAATACAATGATTTGCAAGTCATGTTCAACTTCTATTTAATTGGATACACTACAAAGACAAGTGTTGAAGCTTTGTAGGTGGAATTATTTCCCATTCTTGCTTCCCATTCTCCGTTGTCGTATTTTACGCTTCATAATGCGCCACACATTTTCAATGGGAGACAGGTCTGGACTGCAGGCAGGCCAGTCTAGTACCCGCACTCTTTTACTACGAAGCCACGCTGTTGTAACACGTGCAGAATGTGGTTTGGCATTGTCTTGCCGAAATAAGCAAGGGCATCCATGAAAAAGACATTGCTTGGATGGCAGCATATGTTTCTCCAAAACCTGTGTATCTTTCAGCATTAATGGTGACTTCACTTTGAATTGGAATTGGGGTTGTATACGTGCCCTGCAATTGGCTGGCGACCAGTTCAGGGTGTACCCCGCCTCTCGCCCGAAGATAGCTGGGATAAGGCTCCAGTACGCCCGCGACCCTAGTGAGGATATGCGGTACAGAAAATTGATGGATAGTTTTTCTACTGTTTTATTTTGAAATGCAATTAAATGCATTTTTCCAGAGTTAATATTCTTTTCTCAATTATTTGATTCAGTCATCCACTAAAATCCATTTAAAGAAACCATGTTGCTTTTTAGGACAAATATTGTTCAATGATTCAAGTGTGATTTTTCATCCATCCATCTACTTTCTGAGCCGCTTCTCCTCACTAGGGTCGCAGGCGTGCTGGAGCCTATCCCAGCTATCATCGGGCAGGAGGCGGTGTACACCCTGAACTGGTTGCCAGCCAATCGCAGGGCACATACAAACAAACAACCAGTCGCACTCACATTCACACCTACGGGCAATTTAGAGTCTCCAATTAATGCATGTTTTTGGGATGTGGGAGGAAACCGGAGTGCCCGGAGAAAACCCACGCAGGCACGGGGAGAACATGCAAACTCCACACAGGCAGTACCGGGGATTGAACCCCGGTCCTCAGAACTGTGAGGCTTACGCTCTAACCAGTCCGCGACCGTGCCGCCTCTTTTAGCCTCCATCACCTGTAAATGTAATAATATTTTTTTCAGTACATTTTTTTTGTTAGTTTTACATTTTTCCCGCAACTCTTATTCTCACGTTGTAAACAACATCACAAAATCGAACCAAAACATGTAGTATACTGTTATTCTTGTCATTTTTATCATGACACAGATAGTATTTTGAGCCGTTTATAATTCTCAAGAGCTCAGCAAATCATGTTGACAGAATTCTGGGCGTTTTCGCTCTTCCCTAGAGCAGAGCCTCACATCTGCGTCGCAGGCGGAGAGAAAATGGCGCATCTTTCCCTGGTCGCCCCACAATTTGTATATTAAAATAAGTACGGGACGGCCATGTTCCTCCTCACAGCTTTATTGTCTGGCTCGCGGTCATCCTGACCTGCCGTCTTCCCCCCTTTCTCTGGTGGATGACTTGTTTTCCTGTAGCTGTCAACTAGAACATTCCGCAGCCTTCCTCTTTTGCAAGATCCTGTAAACAACTTGTCCAAGCACACACACTGCAAGCATATTGCACAAGCTAAAATGTTTTCAAGGTTACTGTGGGGCCACTAGTGTAAGCAATCTCATAATGAATACTAAATCTCTGAATACTATAAGAATTTATAAGAATTATATTGTATGGTCAATACAACAATTCACAAGATATGTCTTCTATTCCATGACTAGTATAACAGTACCTAATTCTTTGCAGGTGTTGGGGTTGTGACCTTGGGAAGACCTGGACATGACCTGGGAAATATGCGAAGGCGTTAACCCTTCGCAGGTGCCTTGGCATGGCTCCCGGGGCAGGGTGTGGTCGTAAGTGACATGGAAGCCCAGATTTCCTTGATGCTTGCTGTCAATTCTTTATTTTTGGGTCATTTTCCTTTTGATAATACCACATAGATTCTCAATGGGGTTTAGATCCGGTGAGTTGGCTGGCCAGTCAAGCACTGTGATGACATGGGCATCAAACCAGGTTTTGGTGCTTTTGGCGGTATGGGCAGGGCCATGAAATCTGCATCTCCATACAGATTCTCTGCAGAAGGAATCATGAAGTCCTCTAAAACATTCTGGTAGACTGTTGCGATGATCTTGGCTTTAAGAAAGCAGAGTTTGCCAACTTCTGCACTGGACATTGCACCCCGAATCATGACTGACTGTAGATATTTCACACTAGACCTCAAGCAGCTGGGGTTCTGTTCTTCACCAGTCTTCCTCCAAACCCTTGGACCTTGTGGTGGATTTTGAAGCTGTGACTTCCGCCTCATTCCACTCTTTCTGGATCTCTGCTTGATTCTCGAAACTTCTCTGTTTGATTATCTGTTGAAGCCTACAGTCATTTCTCTTGCTGGTGCATCTTCTCCTGCCACATTTTGTCCTTCCGCTAGACATTCCATTGATATGCTTAGACACAGCACTCTGTCAACAGCCAGACTCCTTAGCTATGAACTTTTGTGGCTTACCCATCCTATGGAGGGTATCAATGATGGTGTTCTGGCCATTTGTCAAGTCTGCAGTCTTCCCCATATTGAACCCAACAGACAACTGAACCTAGCTGAAGCAATTTAATGACACCTGGGGAAACCTGTGCAGGTGCTTTTGATTTTAGTAGATGATTAGCGTGTGACACTCTTTACACTTTAAAACATTTATGGCCTGCAAAATTTGGTCTGATTTCTTAACAGTGTTCTAATTTTTTGAATTCCTAGTTTCGTGGGTTTTATGAGCTGCAAGCCCAAATTATGCAAAAATAAATATAAATATTTGAAATTGTTTACATTGTGGGCCCTGAATCTATAATCTACGTTTAACTTTTTGAATGAAATTATGGAAAATGAACTTTTTCATGATATTCCAATTTTTTGGAAAGGGTCTGTAAGTTTTATTTAAAATTTCTCATTAATCTTTTCAAATCCCCCCCCCCCCTTAAACTTCCTGCTGCTGCCACTTCAGCTTGCCTTGTACTGGCGAATCTGACTGCATGTCGGTTTCCTGTGGAGTTTTAAGATTATGGAGATGCCGTCCGACCCGTGTGTGCACTTGTTTCCGTGTGCTTGACTGACTCAACATTAGCCGTTAGCTTGAAGAAACGGCTGCTAGTGAAAGCTATCCCCGCGAGAACGTCAGGACGAGTGGTTAAAATCACTCGAGTAGGTTCACTGCGTAGTACGTCATTCCTTGCGCAAACAAATCACTCATCGTACTAGTACATCGCTCCTTCGCGGATCACGCACGAAGAAGTTCAACGAACGAATCGCTTGTGTCTAACAGATCGCGAACGAAGAAGTTCAACGAAGGAATCACTCGTCTAACGGATTGCAAATGAAAAAGTTCAACGAACGAATCACTCCTCAGTTCTTCAATACAGCAATACACCAGTCCATTCATTTAATTCACCCTGTCAGGTGATGAATTATCATTAGTCTCCAGTGCATCCCACACCTGCCTCTCTCTCTCTCTCTTACTCCCTCCCTCCCTCCTTCTCTCAAGGTTTCTTCATTTTAGTTTGAACAAATTGCACACTTCCAAAACTTGTAGTAGTACAAAGAATATTGGTCTTATTCCTAGTCAGATTGTCTAAACTGATAAATGCACAGCCATGAAGCTAATGTATAAATATGTCACAAAATGCTAAAATGCTAGCTGTTTAAGTGAAGCTGCACAAATGCTTTTAAAAAAAAAAGAAAAATAATCCCTAATCTCTTATGCACAATGTGAATTCAAGAAATAACTCTTGGTTATGTAAAAAAGAAAACCAATTATGTAGTTGTACGTTATTAAGTCGAAATGTCTTCTTTTCTCTTTTGTATTCAAAATTGCTCTTTAACCAAGCAAAAATATAGTTTATCCAAATCGGTTGTTTGATAGAATTTTCAGAAGAATACTCGAGTACTAAAATATTCGTGAGCTGCAACCCTACATTCAACTCCATTATATTGTCAGAATTTCTTTCATAAAATCTTTGCTTCGAGTCCCTGTGCAATTACACTGCAAAAAAATTGCTCCTGAAGAAACAAAAAAATATGTTGAGCCTTGTGTGTGTTGATGAAGTGCTTCAGCGAATCATTAGCCACTAAAAGTGTGAGTCCTGTCTCCGTGCTAGCCTATTAGAAGAACAGTAGGGCAGGTTATCGTTTCATAAATACAATGGAAGCAAGGCTTTTTCCAGACTCGATACATTTTCATTGTTGTGGTAACACCCGGCACACCGCTCACGATGCAGAGAGCCGCTGGCGGAACGGCTTTGGCTCCCTAGATGCAAACTGGGACATTTTAGTGAAAATATTTATTACTTTAGCTAGGCTGCGAGCTAACTAGCTAGTGTGCCACGGAGCTAAACAGCTAACTCTGGCTCGCTCGATTGTTGCGACATCGTTTAAAACTGAAATATCACACAGCCATAAGTATTCAGACTCTTTGCTGTGACACTCGGGTGCTGTCCTTTCTTCTGATCATCCTTGAGATGGTTCTACACCATCGGAGTCCAGCTGTGTTTGATTATACTGGTTGGACTTGATTAGGAAAGCCACACTCCTGTCTATGTAAGACCTTACAGCTCACAGTGCATGTCAGAGCAAATCAGAATCAGAATCATCTTTATTTGCCAAGTATGTCCAAAACACACAAGGAATTTGTCTCCGGTAGTTGGAGCCGCTCTAGTACAACAGACAGTCAATTTACAGAACACTTTGGAGACATAAAGACATTGACAAAAAACAACAACAAACAACAATTGTGCAAAAAGATGCAGAGTCCTCAGTGTAAGGCCATGTGCACTCATGAGAATCATGAGGTCAAAGGAACTGCCTGAAGAGCTCAGAGACAGAATTGTGGCAAGGCACAGAGCTGGCCAAGGTTACAAAAAAAAATTCTGCTGCACTTAAGGTTCCTAAGAGCACAGGGGCCTCCAAAAAAAAAAAACACCCCGACTCACCCCTCATTATTCTCGGGGACTTTAACAAAGCTAAACTCAACCACGAACTCCCTAAATACAAGCAGCACATCGACTGTCCTACCAGGGAAAATAATACTTTAGACCACTGCTACACCACGGTAAAAAACGCATACCGTGCTATACCTCGTGCAGCCTTGGGCTCGTCTGATCACTGCTTAATTCACTTAATACCGACGTACAGGCAAGAACTTAAATGTGCGAAGCCTACAGTGAAAACAGTCAAAAAGTGGACAAATGAAGCCAAGATGGAACTTCAAAGCTGCTTAGACTGCACAGACTGGAGTGTCTTTGAAAATTCAGCTGGCAGCCTGGATGAATATACGGACACTGTCACATCCTATATCAGTTTCTGTGAAGAGGTCTGTGTTCCAACAAAATCATTTCGCACATTCAACAACAATAAGCCGTGGTTCACTGCTAAACTTAAGCAGCTTCGCCAAGCTAAGGAGGACGCATATCAGAGCGGGGACAGGGCCCTGTATAATCGAGCTAGAAACCAGCTGACCAAAGAAATTAACATTGCAAAGAGGATCTATACAGCAAAGTTGGAAAAACAGTTTAGCGCAAACGACTCTAAATCAGTCTGGCATGCATTCCAGTCGCTGACTAATTACAAGCGACGATCCCCCCAAGCTGAGAACAATAGCACACTAGCCAACGACTTGAATACCTTCTACTGCAGATTTGAAAAGGACAGTTTCACACCACACACCAACCCGGCCCCACCCGCGACCACAATCACACCTCTGACCTCTGCGTTAACCATCCATGAACAGGATGTGAGACGCATCTTCAAACAACAAAAGATTAACAAAGCGGCAGGCCCGGACCACGTGTCTCCATCCTGCCTCAAAGTCTGCGCGGACCAGCTCGCGCCAGTCTTCACTCAGATCTTCAACAGATCACTGGAAATGTGCGAAGTTCCATCCTGCTTCAAACGCTCCACCATCATCCCAGTCCCCAAGAAACCTGCAATCTCGGGTCTGAATGACTACAGGCCTGTCGCTTTGACATCTGTGGTCATGAAGTCCTTTGAACGTCTTGTGCTGGACCACCTCAAGAGTGTCACAGGTCCCCTGCTGGACCCCCTGCAGTTTGCCTACCAAGCGAACAGATCTGCGGATGATGCAGTCAACATGGGACTGCACTTCATCCTAGAACACCTCGACAGTGCAGGGACCTACGCGAGGATCCTGTTCGTGGACTTCAGCTCAGCGTTCAACACCATCATCCCTGAACTCCTTTCATCCAAGCTTCTCCAGCTCAGCGTCTCACCTGCCATCTGCCAGTGGATCTACAGCTTTCTGACGGGCAGGACACAGCAGGTCAGGCTGGGGGAGGCCACCTCATCCACACGCAGCATCAGCACTGGGGCGCCCCAAGGTTGTGTCCTCTCTCCGCTGCTCTTCTCTCTCTACACGAACGACTGCACCTCAGCGAACCCGACTGTCAAACTCCTGAAGTTTGCAGATGACACCACTGTCATCGGCCTCATCAAGGACGGTGACGAGTCTGCATATCGACAGGAAGCGGAGCGGCTGGAGCTGTGGTGCGGCCGACACAACCTGGAGCTGAACACGCTCAAGACTGTAGAGATGATCGTGGACTTCAGGAGGCATCCTTCGCCACAGCTGCCCCTCACGCTGTCCAGCTGCCTTGTGTCAACCGTCGAGACCTTCAAGTTCCTGGGAATTACAATCTCCCAGGACCTGAAGTGGGCGACTAACATCAACTCCGTCCTCAAAAAGGCCCAGCAGAGGATGTACTTCCTGCGGCTTCTGAGAAAGCATGGCCTGCCACCGGAGCTGCTGAGACAGTTCTACACAGCGGTCATCGAATCAGTCCTGTGTTCTTCCATCACAGTCTGGTTTGGTGCTGCTACAAAAAAGGACAAACTCCGACTGCAACGGACAATCAAAACTGCTGAAAGGATTGTCGGTACCCCCCTACCCACCCTTGAGGACTTGCACGCTGCCAGAACTAAGACAAGGGCGTGCAAAATCCTCTCGGACCCTCCCCACCCCGGTCACCAGCTCTTCCAGCTCCTTCCCTCAGGTAGGCGCTACCGATCAATGCAAACTAGAACTAGTAGACATTCCAACAGCTTCTTCCCTCTTGCAATCAACTTCTTGAACAGCTAACTTACAATTCCATTACAACAAGCTGGCAATTTTTTGACTTGAGTTCGTTTACATTTCTGTATTATGTATTACTCGTGCACTCACTGTAGTTGTCTCGCCGTGCTGCACTATTTGCATATAGTGGCCACTCATGCCAGAGTAGTATCTGCTTCATTTGCACACTGATTGAGGAGTATCTGTAACATTTGCACAACCATTGTCCCAGATTATCGCAGTACTCGTCACTTTAAACCGCATACACTCCTTGAAGTCTCAGTGCCCTTTGCACAATGGTCATTGCACCGGACTATTGCGTCATTAGCCATTCGAACTGAGGACTCTGCATCTTTTTGCACAATTGTTGTTTGTTGTTGTTTTTTGTCAATGTCTTTATGTCTCCAAAGTGTTCTGTAAATTGACTGTCTGTTGTACTAGAGCGGCTCCAACTACCGGAGACAAATTCCTTGTGTGTTTTGGACATACTTGGCAAATAAAGATGATTCTGATTCTGATTCTGATTCTGATAATCCTTAAATGGGATACGTTTGGTATGATCAGAACCCTTCCTAGAACTGGTCGTCTGGCCAAACTGAGCAATCGACGGAGAAGAGCCATGGTGAGAGAGGTAAAGAAGAACCCAAAGATCACTGTGGCTGAGCTCCAGTGATGCAGTCGGGAGATGGGAGAAAGTTATAGGAAGTCAACCATCACTGCAGCCATCCACCAGTCGGGGCTTTCTGGCAGAGTGGCCCGACGGAAGCCTCTCCTCAGTGGAAGACACATGAAAGACCGCATGGAGTTTGCTATTAAAAAACAAAACAAAAAAAAACACCTGAAGGACTCGAAGATGGTGAGAAATACGATTATATGGTCTGATAAGACCAAGATAGAACTTTTTGGCCTTAATTCTAAGCGGTATGTGTGGAGAAAACCAGGTACTGCTCATCACCTGTCCAATACAGTCCCAACAGTGAAGCACGGTGGTGGCAGCATCATGCTGTGGGGGGGTTGTTCAGCTGCAGGGACAGGACGACTGGTTGTAATCGAAGGAAAGATGAATGCGGCCAAGTACAGTGATATCCTGGACGAAAAACTTCTCCAGAGTGCTCAGTACCTCAGACTGGGCCGAAGGGTGTGTGAAGTGTGTGTGATTTGTACGCAAATGGTATACTACTTCCATTTGAAGAACTTATTCAGAAATACCATAAAAAGCACATCTTTAAACATCTGCAACTCAAACATTCCTCAAAGTACGAATTTATTAATTCAGAACCTCCACTTTCGAATTTGTAACATTTAACACTTTCACACAGTGAGGATAAGGGTCTGATTTCCATTTTGATGAAGACTCCTCTGCTGATAGATTACAGGCCTGGAACTCTGAATTTGAGGAGGTTATAACAAAGAAAGAATGGAACAGGGCATTCCTTAAAGCCCAGAAACAAACTGTTAACCCGAGAATGAGGTTACTGCAATACAAATGGTTGATGAGAACGTATATTACGCCTGTAAAACTGAATAACTGGTTTCCTGATGTCCCAGACACCAGTACTAAATGTTTAGAAGGACGGGGTTCCCTTTTTCACTACGTCTGGGAATGTTCTAAATTGCAAACATATTGGAGGTAAGTGGGGCAAGTCCTGTCAAATATTGTCGGAATTAACATACCTCAACAAGCGAAACGTTTTGTGCTGGGGATTTACCCCAAAGATTTTGTGGTAAATCAGCTTTGATCTACTTTGGATTGCTACAGGCCAGGAGGTTGATGGCACCGTTTTGGGAAAAAGTGGATGTACTATCGATGAATCAATGGATAAGAGACTTGACGAATACAGTCTCACTAGAAAGACTGACTTATATTATTCGAGGAAGAGCAGAGGAGTTTGAAGTCGTGTGGGAGCCTTTACTGAACTTTGTTGACCAATGTGGTGCACAGCCACCTATTGCAGTGTAATATAATGTGGAGTTGCCCTTTTTGTATGGGTTTGTTTTTGTCTGTTTAGTCTCATCTTCCTCTTTGTTGTTGTCATATAAATTATGTGAAAATTCAATAAAGATATTGTGGGGAAAAAAATTGCTTCAGTTTGGTTCAATTGTCTTAGTTGGGTTCAATATGGGGAAGACTGCATGCAGACTTGACAACTGGCCAGAAGACCATCGTTGATACTCTCCATAGGATGGGTAAGCCACGAAGGTTCATAGCTAAGTCAGACTCCGGAACAGCAAACACAGGGACAAGAGAAGAAGATCCCCAAAGTCTTTTCACCATGCAAACCGTATTGTAATTGGTTAGCTAAATAATAATAAGTGTTTAAAGTTGGGAGCATTTAGGCCTCCCTCCTGTTTACTTTTCTCAAGAGTGAATAGACTGATTCTATTTTTTGAGTACAAATTTATGACAGCAGAATCGAAGGTTTGAAACCATTTGAATGTGGGCTTCAATGGAATCACTGAAAAGAAAGAATTTATTTGAGGTAAGGTTTTCATTTTTCTTGGAGCTATTCTTCCCAGCAATGATGTAGGCAAGTTATTCCAGCGTCTTAAATCAGCTGAGATTTTTTTCCAGAAGTGGTGTGTAATTTAGTTTGGTTAGCTCTGTGAGTTTTGACGAAATATTGATACCTAAATACTTCATGTTTCCTATCGGAATAGGGTACTCTGGGATTTGATCTGCAGGAGTCCATGAGTTTGCTGTTATTGGGAGTATTGTTGCTTTTGTCCAGTTAATAGAGGAGTCTGATATTTGTGAAAATGTTTTAATGAGATTGAAGAGTGTCTGAAGAGAATACTTGGGTTCCTGTAAGTAAAGAAGACTATCATCAGCATATAGATTGATTTTGTGTTCTGTCACGACCTTTAATATTAGCATTCTGACGTATAGCGGCAGCAAGAGGTTCGATAAATATTGCAAATAGCATTGGTGAGAGTGGACATCCTTGTCTGGTTCCTCTTTGTAATGTAAAACTTTGTGAAGTGATCCTATTTGTGGTGACTGTCGCATAATGTCGCTAGCCAATGTCGACATGAGTCTCCAAAGTCAAATTTGCGAAGCACTGCAAACAGGAAAGCCCAGTTAACTTTTGTGAAAGCTTTCTCTGATGATTGCGTTTAGATTTTTACGCTGTGACATGTCACGGGCATTCAATGTTGGTTTTCGGGCTTGCCGCTTACATGTAATAAATTCTCCAGATTCTCTGAACCTTTTGAGGATATTCTGGACCGTAGATGTTGAAATCCCTCAATTCCTTGCAATTGTACGTTGAGGAACATTGTCCTTAAACTGTTCGACTATTTTCTCACGCACTTGTTCGCAAAGAGGTGAACCTCGCCTCATCTTTGCTTGTGAATGACTGAGCAATTCAGGGAAGCTCCTTTTCTACCCAATCATGGCACCCACCTGTTCCCAATTAGCCCGTTCACCCGTGGGATGTTCCAAACAGGTGTTTGATGAGCATTCCTCAACTTTCTCAGTCTTTTTTGCCACCTGTCCCAGCTTTTTGGGAACGTGTTGCCGCAATAAAATTCCAAGTTAATGATTATTTGCTAAAAACAATACAGTTGATCAGTTTGAACATTAAATATCTTGTCTTTGTCGTGTATTCAATCAAATATAGGTTGAACATGATTTGCAAATCATTGTATTCTGTTTTTATTTAGGTTTAACACAACGTCCCAACTTCACTGGAATTGGGGTTGTACATACATACATTCACACGGTTTGTATAGCAATTATTAGCTGGATGTCCTGTGTACTGTACACTGATTCTCATAAGCATGTGCAGGAATGTGTTCAGTCAGAGAAAGCATATTTAATAGAAACTGTCAGGTAAAAAGTGGCAGACCCAAAGTCGATCAATACCGTTTTGTTGACCATGGCAAATATTTGAAACCAAAAATGTCTTGATATTGTTTAGATCTTGAAGTCTGGGATTCCATGCTTTAAGCTCTTGCCCACGCCACCCGACCCCGGATAAGTGGAAGAAAATGGGAAGACCTCAAAGGTTGATATACACTACCTAATCAGTACGTTTTCTTTTTTGCCAGTACAAATATTTTGAAGACACCACCGTGTGTGTGTGTGTGTGTATATATATATATATATATATATATGTGTGTGTGTGTGTGTGTAAAACAAGTTAACCAGGATCTTAATAAGGACAAGCTAATGTAAGCAAGAAAATGCATGGTTGGATAAAATATCCTAACTAGTATCATCAGTGGTATTGTTAGGGGGGCTGAGATGAAATTCAAGGTTGCTCGAGCGTGTAAGCAAGATACATCATAAAGCTGAGGTTACAATATAGATTTATTACCAATGTTGGTTTTATGTAACATACAACATGAGACTTTTTGAGGCATTTTAAGAGCCACCTTTGAACGTTCAACACACCCACTTACTGGATCATGCCACCGCTATGGCTTGTGCTCTCCCTCATCTTCACAGGACTTCTTATATTCTCCAGGGAGGGATTCTTTTTCTGCAAAATGTTTACAGTAATCCCAGTGAACTTGAGCACCAGGATTGTGGTCTGGATGTACATCCATGCAATCCACATAGCTGCTGCCAGTGCTGTCAAAGTCAGTATCAGAGTTGCAGTCTGACTCACTTTCAAGAAACTCATCCCACCATCTCAATTTATTGTCATCGCCCTCTTCATCTTTATCTTCCTCACTGCTGGATCCTCCAGTTAGGTCCTCCAATGGGACTTCCACATTGTCGTCCATGTCAAGAACATTACTGTTACTGGTGTTGACAGGCTGGATTGAGAGTTGTTGCAAAAGCTGCCTTCTGCCTCCAAAAGTATCCACGAAGCCAACATCCACCAGAAATTCAATGGGCTCCAAAACTGCATTTAGAACTGGATTGACTGGCGGAGCATCTCCATTTATAATTAACCTTGGGTATAGATTCAACTGTGGGCCTGCAATGTCACATTTTACTCAGTTGTAATATTCCTACAAGTGCAGTGTATGACACATTGAGAGGAAAAGAAGCAAAAAAAAAAAAAAACCATGGTACTTACCCTCAGCAACATTGTTGCTTCTGTCGCCTCGTCCATCCATTTTTACTGAAAAAAAGTTCTTTTAAATTGCTGAATATGTGTATTCACTTGTAATATGAAGCAATACCAAGATGATGGTATTAGAATCTTTCCAGTTCAGTAAACCAGAAATGCTACGCCGTTATATCATCATGGAACAACACAGCATATGGTTTGCTCTCATCAGAGAGTGATATGTAAAACTCAAAATTGCCCGTTGTAAAAGCATACTTCGATTTTCCTCGCATGATGTATTTGCAAATACTGCATCATGCCTTGAATTTTGGCTGTCTCGATGAAGTGTTTTCACAGTCCTTTAATATGATGTCATTGCCCTTTGTTCTTGAGCGATGTCATTTATTATAAGGCACAAGTTCTTTGAACTGTCTACGTTGTTGCGATGTCATCATTTTGTAACGTCTTTGGGATTTATTGAATTAAGAGCGGACAGCTAAAGAAAGACAAGCATATGCATTTAATATGGGGTGACAGTAGCTCAACTGTATTGCCTTTGGGCTTTGGAACCGGAAGGTCATGTTTCAAAGCCCGCTGTGGACAAAACCTAAAATGGCAACTAGTTGTTAGAGAGATGCTAGTCTGCTTCCTGGCTACTTTTGAGGTGCCCTTTGAGCAAGTCGCTGTTCCCATGCCCCCAGCTCAATAGGTGCAGCAAGTAATTTACGGTCTGAAGATACAGTATGTAACAATATGTTTAGGATGACACATTTACAGCTTATACAATATTAAGTGCGCCATAGAACACACTTTATTCAATACAATGCATGAAATGTGCATCTCTACATCCAACATAAGTAGACTTTACACCGATTTGATCAGGCTGATCAGTATCGGCCGATATTTAGCATTTTATGCTGATCGGCTTTAATGTCATAATTTGCCGATCCGATCAATGACCGCAAAAGACATTTATTCCGCGTCGCCGCGTGCACAGTATATTTGAATCCAAAAGCTAGCTTATTTTTAGCCTTGTTGCGTGTCTTTTGGCATAGTATTGGAAATATCTGACGGCCAATAAGAAAAACACATCAGCGGTGTGGAACAGACAACATGTAATGCCGGATCAAACGACATGACAAATTTGCTCTTTCACGATTGCACTGTTAGACGACTGAAATAAAATCTTGTATTCCGATACCGCCGCATCCCGTTTTTTACGATCATTGGGCTTTATCTTGTCAACTCAAAATGTGACAGGATACACTCGTTACCATGGCGACGGCGACAACAAGAGTGGATTGCGCCGACTGTATTATAAGGACAAAATGGGGGAAAATGTTATGTAGCCTAGCAAGCTAGCGGTAGCACGAACGGTTGGACGCAAACATGCCGCTGTTCTGTCGAATCATGCTCTAAAGTGACGGTGTGGGTGAAGTAATTTCATTAAAAATAAAGTAATGTAATTACAGTAAGTTAGCACCCATTATTTCTGTAATGACCTGACTGATTAGAGCAATGATTTCCAACCTTTATGGGAGAAAGGAACATATTTTACAATTGAAAAATCTCACGGCACACCAACAAACAAAAATGTCACAAAAAGTGGATCCATTAATGACTGTATTTACTTCCTGCCATCTCATAGAAGACCATTCATTTGTTCTGTCTGTCACTATGCCTCACTGGCATAAATAGAGGAACAAAGATAC
Organism: Phyllopteryx taeniolatus; assembly: GCF_024500385.1. Lineage (NCBI taxonomy): Eukaryota > Metazoa > Chordata > Actinopteri > Syngnathiformes > Syngnathidae > Phyllopteryx > Phyllopteryx taeniolatus. Next base: position 7,254,675 of record NC_084503.1, on the reverse strand, counting down.
ATTTATTTTAAATATTTTTTTAGCAATTAAGTACTCAAGTATATACAGTAAATGAACAGGTCATTTAAATAGACACCTTCCTCCATCTTGTGATCGGATCGGTGATCGGTGATGTTTTTTTTAAACTCGTTGATCGGCCCCAAAAATCCTGATTGTGTAAAACCTAAACATAAGCATGCAATGCACGAAAAATACTCCAGACACTTCTTTCAGGCTATATGGAAAATGCACACCAACTCAATGCTTTTGGACTTTGGTTAAGTATTTTTGCCGTCTGTGCGCCAAGCGACGCAGAGGGGCGCGCGGGCAGAAACTCGCGTATAATTTGAACTGCAGAGTTCCACTTTGCATATTCTGTGACTTAAGCATAATCGACCACTCAAACATTCACAATCAATACTCATAAGCAAAGCAAAGCAAATGTATTTATATAGTGCATTTCATACACAAGGTAACGCAATGTGCAGCGTGGCGAGACCACGAGTAATGTATAATTGGCCCCACAGAAATGTGTCAACAAACAAATCAGAAAATTGCCAGCATGTTGTAATGCAAAAGTAGGTTAGGTGTTGAAGAAGTTGATTGCAAGAGCGAAGAAGCTGTTGGAATGTCTGCTAGTTCTAGTTTGCATTGATCGGTAGCGCCTACCTGAGGGAAGGAGCTGGAAGAGCTGGTGACCAGGATGCGGAGGGTCCGAGAGGATTTTGCACACTCTTGTCTTGGCAGCTTGCAAGTCCTCAAGGATTGGTAGGGGGGTACTGACAATCCTTTCAGCAGTTTTGATTGTCCGTTGCAGTCGGAGTTTGTTCTTTTTTTGTAGCAGCACCAAACCAGACTGTGATGGAAGAACACAGGACTGATTCGATGACCGCTGTGTAGAACTGCCTCAGCAGCTCCTGTGGCAGGCCGTGCTTTCTCAGGAAGTACATCCTCTGCTGGGCCTTTTTGAGGACGGAGTTGATGTTGGTCACACACATCAGGTCCTGAGAGACTGTAATTCCCAGGAACTTGAAGGTCTCAACGGTTGACACAAGGCAGCTGGACAACGTGAGGGGCAGCTGTGGCGAAGGATGCCTCCTGAAGTCCACGATCATCTCTACAGTCTTGAGCGTGTTCAGCTCCAGGTTGTGTCGGCCGCACCACAGCTCCAGCCGCTCCGCTTCCTGTCGATATGCAGACTCGTCACCGTCCTTGATGAGGTCGATGACAGTGGTTTCATCTGCTAACTTCAGGAGTTTGACAGCCGGGTGCGCTGAGGTGCAGTCGTTCGTGTAGAGAGAGAAGAGCAGCGGAGAGAGGACACAACCTTGGGGCGCCCCAGTGCTGATGCTGCGTGTGGATGAGGTGGCCTCCCCCAGCCTGACCTGCTGTGTCCTGTCCGTCAGAAAGCTGTAAATCCACTGGCAGATGGCAGGTGAGACGCTGAGCTGGAGAAGCTTGGAGGAAAGGAGTTCAGGGATGATGGTGTTGAATGCTGAGCTGAAGTCCACGAACAGGATCCTTGCGTAGGTCTCTGCACTGTCGAGGTGTTCTAGGATGAAGTGCAGTCCCATGTTGACTGCATCATTCGCAGACCTGTTCGCTTGGTAGGCAAACCGCAGGGGGTCCAGCAGGGGACCTGTGACGCTCTTGAGGTGGTCCAGCACGAGACGTTCAAAGGACTTAATGACCACAGATGCCAAGGCGACAGGCCTGTAGTCTTTTCGACCAAAGATTCTAGGTTTCTTGGGGACTGGAATGATGGTGGAGCGTTTGAAACAGGATGGTACTTCGCACAGTTCCAGAGATTTATTGAATATCTGTGTGAAGACTGGAGCGAGCTGGTCCGGGCAGACTTTGAGGCAGGATGGGGACACATGGTCCGGGCCTGCCGCTTTGTTAATCTTTTGTTGTTTGAAGATGCGTCTCACATCCTGTTCGCGGAAGGTTAACGCAGAAGTCGGTGGAGTGATAGTGATGGTGGTGCGGCTGGGTGGGTGTGGGGTGTGAAAGTGTCCTTTTCAAATCTGCAGTAGAAGGTGTTCAAGGGATAGCCGCAGTGACATCAGCGCGGTCGCCGTACGCATGAGTATAAAGAAACCTTAAGGGTTATGCAACCAAATGTTAAATGCCTTTACTGCAGCCTCTTTCAGTGCTTCTGTTTGTTTCTGGGGGTTTCTCCCTTCAGTCTCCTCTTCAGGAGGTAAAATGCATGCTCTAGTGGGTTAAAGTCCAGTGACTGAGTTGGCCAGTCTAAGAGCTTCGACATTTTCCCTTTGTGGTGTTGGCAGTGTGATTTGGGTTATTGTCTTGTTGCATGATCAGAATCAGAATCCTCTTTATTTGCCAAGTATGTCCAAAACACACAAGGAATTTGTCTCCGGTAGTTGGAGCCGCTCTAGTACAACAGACAGTCAATTTACAGAACACTTTGGAGACATAAAGACATTGACAAAAAACAACAACAAACAACAATTGTGCAAAAAGATGCAGAGTCCTCAGTTCGAATGGCTAATGACGCAATAGTCCGGTGCAATGACCATTGTGCAAAGGGCACTGAGACTTCAAGGAGTGTATGCGGTTTAAAGTGACGAGTACTGCGATAATCTGGGACAATGGTTGTGCAAATGTTACAGATACTCCTCAATCAGTGTGCAAATGGAGCAGATGCTACTCTGGCATGAGTGGCCACTATATGCAAATAGTGCAGCACGGCGAGACAACTACAGTGAGTGCACGAGTAATACATAATACAGAAATGTGACAATGAACTCAAGTCAAAAAATTGCCAGCTTGTTGTAATGGAATTGTAAGTTAGCTGTTCAAGAAGTTGATTGCAAGAGGGAAGAAGCTGTTGGAATGTCTACTAGTTCTAGTTTGCATTGATTGGTAGCGCCTACCTGAGGGAAGGAGCTGGAAGAGCTGGTGACCGGGGTGGGGAGGGTCCGAGAGGATTTTGCACGCCCTTGTCTTAGTTCTGGCAGCGTGCAAGTCCTCAAGGGTGGGTAGGGGGGTACCGACAATCCTTTCAGCAGTTTTGATTGTCCGTTGCAGTCGGAGTTTGTCCTTTTTTGTAGCAGCACCAAACCAGACTGTGATGGAAGAACACAGGACTGATTCGATGACCGCTGTGTAGAACTGTCTCAGCAGCTCCGGTGGCAGGCCGTGCTTTCTCAGAAGCCGCAGGAAGTACATCCTCTGCTGGGCCTTTTTGAGGACGGAGTTGATGTTGGTCGCCCACTTCAGGTCCTCCCTGATGAAGCTCCTCCCGATTATTTTGGATGCATTTTTCTGTAAATTTCCAGACTAAGTGGTTTTGTAGACTTCAGAATTAGTTCTGTTGTTCTGCTCCCATCATAATCATCAATTCCCGTTCCAGAAGCAGCCACGCAAGCCCAAGCTATGACATTACCTTGACATTTGCAAAATCTTTTTGCTGATGAGTGGTGTGCATCTTGTGATATGGCTTGCATATTTCTTCTCTCAAAGTCTTCTTCGAACAGTGGATTGTGATACTTTCACCCCTGCCCTGTGGAGGTTGGGAGTGATGTCACTGACTTTTGTCTTTGGGTGTTTCTTCACAGCTCTCACAATGTTTGTCATCAACTCCCGTTGAGACCGTATGTACGCCAGTAGTTTTTTTTCCCCCCCCAGACATTCCAAATTGTTGTATTGGCTATGCCCATTTTAGCTATGATCGATTTTATTTTCTCTCAGCTTCAAAATGGTTTGCTTTTCTCACATAAGACAGCTCTCTGGTCTTCATGTTTGCTTAACAGCAAATGCAGTTTTCACAGGTGAAACCCAAAGCCAAAAACAAGCACTATCTAATGTTCAAGCAATCAAAAAAGGCAACACCTGAGCAACGAGAAACACCCATCAGTTACATGTTCCAATACAAAAGCTCACTTGAAAAGTGGGTGGCTTCAAACAAAAGGTGCTCTGTGTCTTGAGTTGTTTATCTTGATGTAAATACCATGAAATAAAAGGTGGAATTCTGAACTTTGGTCTCATATTCATCTTTTGATCTGAAACCCAAATGTCTTCAGTAGATGAAAACAAAGGAATCGACCTTGCCGTTCCAATACTTTTGGAGGGGACTGTATAGAACGCTCTATCTACACCAGTGGTTCTCAATCTTAGACTAAGTACCGCCTAAAAATATACTGACCGGCTCTCCAAGTACCACAATCATGACAAATATTAAAATAAAATAGCCTAATAGACCTCGGTGTTCATAAAAAAGGTTTTATTCCTAAAAAGTATATTTGCTATTATTGTAAGCCACTGTAACATTATGCACAATTTAAATATTAATAACACGCTTAAGTACAGTAAGAAATGTTTGTTTATTTAAAACAATTATTCAATTAAGATTAACATTAAATATTCATGTTCCAAATTAAAATTTTAAAAACTTTTTAAATATAATGTAAATGTATTATACTAAAAAGAAATACAACTGAACTGTACTTGGGCAGTGATTCTTTCACGTACCACTACAGGTACTAGTACCACACTTTTTATGCGGGTTTCGTGTGGTATACTTGAACAAACTTTATTGACACGTCATCGCAGCCAACACGGAAGTATGTCCAGTAAGAGTTAAATATTAACATGCTAAAACAATCCAAAACAATTGAGTGTGACAGCGACTAGCTGCTACTTACCATAGAGAAACAATTAGCCTCACGCTTCAAAAAGAAACACTTTATTTTTGTTTTAAAATGAATAAGTAGCCTTTCTGGGTTTTTCAGGAAAAGATTCATCCATACACCTTGTCCGTGATGAGTGGAAAAGTCTACAGACACACAGCAAATAATTTGGACAAAAATCCTCTTATAAATAGCAAAAACTAGGCAAAGCCATCGCAGATAACTGCACTCCTGTGGGGGAAATGGAGACGCTGGCTAACAACATGGTGCATATAAACCAATGACAGAGCAATGCAGAGTTTTCCAAGTGACCAGACTTTCTACGACTTAAGGGGTCCTCAATGTGCCCTCCAGTGGACAAAATTAGCAACAACAGTTCATTTTATTGATAAATAGCAGAGAATGTGCCGTCTATACCTACAGGCCGGATTGGATCCCCTGACGAGCTGGTTCTGGCAGGCGGGCCGTAGGTTTGACACCCCTATTCTAAAGGATGACTTTTTGTCCAGAGTTTTATAAATAAAAAAAAATAAAAAAATTTAAAAATGAGTACCAGCCACATACAAATTGTAAAACAATGTTAAATGTTCAAATCTATATTAGGTAAAAACTTTTACACAAATACAGTTACTGTTCAATAAAGAAAATATATATTTCTTTAATTGGATGAAATCCAACATTGATTCCCTGCCTAACTACATATCGGATAGTTAGGCATGGAAATATACTAATATTTAAAGGCAGATTTTGCTGACTGCAAACACTGCTGAACAGCGGCGTCGGTCTCATCTGGTGGAGTACAAAGGATATTTTGTCTATTTGTTCTTGCTTAGGGTTCGTTGCTTTTCTGCATGTTCGACTATCTTTTCCTCCACATATAGGCCCTTTCGGCGGCGGACAGCGTTCATGTATTTGAGTGCCTGGTTACTTGAGTCTGCCTTTTCTCCAAAGTGCAGGTATTCTTCCTCAGTGGTCGGAACCCAGAATGGATCGCTGCTGATCACCTGAGGAGGGAACAGAGAGTTTATGATCCTAGAAAGACAACATTAGATGTTAATGGTATGCATTCATTCATCGTCCGTGCCACTTCTCCTCACGAGGGTCACGGGCGTGCTGGAGCCTATCCCAGCTATCTTCAGGCGAGAGGCGGGGTACACCCTGAACTGGTCGCCAGCCAATCGCAGGGCACACATAAACAAACAAGCGTTCACACCTATGGGCAATGTGGAGTCTTCAATTAACCGACCATGCATGTTTTGGGGATGTGGGAGGAAACCGGAGTACCCGGAGAAAACCCCGTGCAGGCACGGGGAGAACATGCGAACTCCACACAGGCGAGGCCGGATTTGAACCTGGGTACTCAAAACTATGAGGCAGATGTGCTAACCAGCTGTACACCGTCCCGCCATATAAATCAGAAGTTACTCATCATTTACTCAGTACTTTCCTAGTTTTTCCACAGAGTACTTTCTTACTCTTACTCAAGTATTTTTCTGGTGGAATACTTTTAATTTGACTTGAGTCATTATTTTATAGTAACAGTACTCTTACTGGAGTACAATATTTGGGTATGTTTGAAAGCAGTCAGATGCGTGATACGGGTACTTTGACAGGAAGTGACATGCCTAATATGCAAATGATCATTTTTGTTTTGATTCTCTTCTCTTTATCTCACTGTTAATGGCTGGGTCCTCTGTTTCCCGGTCTACACAAAATAAATAAATACAATATGTGCCGGGGGCCCGGCCCGGTACCAAACGGCCCGCGGACTGGCGGTTGTCGACTCGTCGACTTTGCCACTCCACAATGACTCGTCACCGTGCTCGGACTCGCGGTTGGTTGACTCCTGAGTCCGATTAGCTCTCTGAGCAGTCATTAGCCTAGGAGTTATATGACCAAATTATGCAGACATCCAGGTAATTCCAAAGGGTTCACATACTTTTCTTGCACCTGTATATGGGCATCCGATTAATTACCTCCCAGTGACTGAAGAGCATCTGTGGACTGGCTAGCCCACTGGTCCTCTTGCGAAATTCATCTGCAAAACCAAAACTCTCAGCTACAGGCAGAACAGCCTTGATGATGAATATTTCTGTTCCTTCTTTCATTTCTTCCTGGAGGATGCGGCCCTCTCGCTTCCCAAGCACACCATATACTCGGCCTGGATATCAAGAAGACACAGTGTTAGACCACAACCAAAGCATGGTGTAAACGTAGATGAAGAAATCTTCAGGACAAGAAGGTTACCAGTCTCTTACCCAGAACCTCTGCAGTGGCCATGATTTCACAGGTATACATCGCGGCCATAAGTCTCTGGGGCTGAGCCTGGAAAGCGTGGCGGCATGCCTCCTTTACGGCAGCGATTAGCTGGCCTGAGACAGTCCCGTAGCAGTCTGTAGAAGTAGTCTCCAGCAAGCGCTTGGCTCGGCTCGGCTCGGTGGGGTTGACCTCCAAAGCACCAGAGCTTGCCAGTGCTTTGCTAGCTCCTGAAGCCTCTTGAAATGTGGGATTTTCCTCAAAGTTATTTTGATAGGGTGAGTTTAAAGACTGTATATCCCATCTCTCAATGGCGAAGCAGACCCCCATGAGAGGCTCTTCGCACATCGGCCCTGACAGGGTTGCTAACTGGAAGCCACTGACAATGCTGTTATCAAAATCTCGTGTAATGGGTGCCTGAGCTCCATCTTTATCTTCTCGACAAAGACACTGCCACAGAGATGGCCGCTGATAACCATCCAGCTTGTTGAGCAGAATGTTTGGGCCACACCTGAAAGCATTGACAAACAACAACAGAATTTCAAACCAACAAATGATTGGACATTTGTGTAATACAATGAGGCTTTTTAGAGGTCACATTTGGGAAAAAAAAAAAACTTTTCATTCATTCTTTACAAATGCACTGTGCTTCAAATGATTAAGCATATGCTGTTTTTATTCATTTTTGTAATCAGTCAATCCAACTTACAGTGAATACAATGTCTTCCGCAGCAACAATTAAAATAGCTTCTTTATCAAGAATTTATTGAGCAAACCACCAGAACGGAAAAAGTATCCCCGCCCCCCCCCCCATACACAAACACAGAATTACTCATAATAGTTAAAAACACAAAAACTGATTGGTTAAAAAAAGTCCTATTAGATCATTAACAAAAAAGAAAAAAAGAAAAATCCAATTTCCAGTTAACGTGTTCCTCTTCGATGTAACATCAACACTCTCATCCGTCGAAACTGTTATTTCATGGGGACAAAAAAAAGCATTTAGTCAGCCACCAATTGTGATCTCTTCCAGAGCTGTGATGTTTTGGGGCTGACGCTGGGCAACACAGACTTTCAACTCCCTCCAAAGAACAATTGGTGGCTGACTAAATACCTTTTCTGCCCCACTGTAGTTATGTGGCGTAATTCCTGCATCTCAGATGCCCTTGTGACCATGTCGAAGTGTCCTAGAGCAAAATACTAAACCCCCAGTTGCTCCTGGTGCTGCATTATCAGTTGGTGAATAAATATCTTTGAGTACCTTGAAGGTAGAAAAGCTCTACTGTACGTGAAAGGGTATTCAGAGAGCTGCTGTTTGGAGATGAAGCCTTTTGCCCTCCTCAAATTTACAAACATTGGAGGCAGAAAACCAACTGCTACAAAATGTTTGTTTCTGCTTTTTTCCATTAGTGACTAAAAAATGTGGTTATTATTATTTCAATTATTGAGTTTGTATTACTATTATTATTATTGTTCCATATAACAAATAGTAGGGTGATGGGGCTTTGGTGGTGAGTGATTAGGCTTGGATATGTCAAAGATTAGCAATCAAAATGGATTCAACTGAATGAGAATTTTTTTGATGTACTGTCTGGTCAGCTTCTTCATGAAATCATTTAAGCAAATCAAGCAAATCATGTTTCTGTAGGCCCCAATGCATGTGTTGTTGTTTTTTTGGCAGTTAAAAATTTAAATGGTGGTAGGTGTGTCGCCTCCCATATATCATTGTTTTTTTCATTTGATGTTAATGCTCTGATTTAAAATAATAATCAGAAGTTACTTTCAAATTACTCTTTACTTGAGTATTTTTTTCATTGAGTACTTTCTTACTCTAAGTAAATATTTGGAGGACTACTTTTTACTTACTTGAGTCATATTATTCAAAAGTAACAGTACTCTTGAGTACAATATTGGCTACTCTGCCCACCTCTGACTATGCCATCGGGAGGGGGGGGGGGGGGGGGGGGGAGAAAAAAAAAATAAAAAAAAATAAAAAAAGTCATTTCCAAACCTGCGAGGTCCAAAGGCCCAGATATGTTCCACAGCATTCATCCACTTCCTTCCCTGGAGCATGCCCTCCATTTGGGCCTTGAGGTCAGCAATGGCTTCCAAGGTCCTTGCACTAACGTCAAGATTCCTGCCCTCCCTCAAGGACATATTGACTTGTTCTAGAGTTCGAATTAGTGCTGAGCTGTTCTCCAAAAGACAAGTCACCTCTGAAATAAAAGATACGTTAGCACTGTACACAGGAGTGATGATTACAAAAATAACTATTCTGAACACATCTGTAGATCCCCCCCCCCCCCCCCCCCCCAAAAAAAGAAACAATAAATCAGTTAAAACACATTTGCTGCATTAACAATCCACTACTTATAGGATGTTAGGGAGGATGATTTTGTTAATACTACTTATTTATAGCTATTAAAACTGTCCCATAACTATCAATACATTCAACATATTTGAATAATTAACAAATTACAGACATTTCTATATACTCTTGAGCTTTATTCTCATTTGGCCATTTCTTGTTGTCAGTGGACCATTTCGCTGCATCACTGTTATCACTCCGTCTATCTGTCTGTCTGTCTGTCTATTGTATTTGAAACAAAACAGAGTGCCTACTCTGTTGAAGATTAGTGAGGGCTACGGAAACCGAGTTCATCATTGGTGTGTATTTAGGTCTTACCCTGTGGCAAGGGGATTGCACGGACGCTGACCGTGGCCAGTTTATTGGGGGTGGTGAGTGTGACCAAACCGCTGCTGTCGACATGAAGGGTCTCTGAAGAACGACCGTGAGACCCTTCCTCTTTTACCTAACAAACGTACATATCAGAATCAGAATCCTCTTTATTTGCCAAGTATGTCCAAAAAACACACAAGGAATTTGTCTCCGGTAGTTGGAGCCGCTCGAGTACGACAACAGACAGTCAGTCAATTGACAGAGAACACTTTGAGACATAAAGACATTGACAAAAAAAAACAGTCACTGAGCAATAAAGGGTTAATAGTTATCTGGTACTGCCGGTCCATTTTTTTTTTTGGACAATTGTACAAAGATGCAGAGTCCTCCAGCACTTAGAGCAGTTTGAATGACTAATATAGCAACAGTTCGGTGCAATGACCATTGTGCAAAGGGCGCCGATGTTAAAAACCTTGTAAAGGCATTTTCACGTTTTGTTTCTTAGAACATTACATATGTTTGAAGACAAGCGCTGAAAACGTGAACAAATTGGAGTACTGGATTGTTGATATACACCAGCTGCAATAAGTATTTAACACGTCACCATTTTTCTCACTAAATATACTTCCAAAGGTGCTACTGACCTGAAAAGGTCATCAGATGTTTGGAACAACCCAAGTAATCCATGCATTCAAAGAAAGTAGAACAAAAAAGATCAGAAATTAAGTTGTGTGGAAAAATGTGAAATGACACAGATAAAAGGATTGAACACATGAGGAAAGGGAGGTGCAAAAAGGCATGGATAGCCAAGACAATACCTCAAATATATCAATAATCAAACAGCAATCCAGCCCCTTGTCAGTGCAAATGAATATCAGCTGGTTCAGTACTAAATGATGCCCGACAAAAAGGTCTCATTGCCGAGGTCTGAGTCAAGACACATCTCATGATGGGTAAGAGCAGAGAGCTGTCTCAAGAACATAATTGTTGTGAAACTAATTGTTTGTGAAACATAACGATGGCATTGGTTACAGGCGCATATCTAAGCTTCTGAACGTTCCAGTGAGCACAGTTGAGGCCATAATACGTAAGTGGAAAACTAATCATACCACCATAAATATACGTCTATCAGGTGCTCCTCGCAAGATTTCTGACAGAGGAGTGCAAAGAATAATCAGAAGAGTTGTCCAAGAGCCAAGGACCACCTGTGGAGAGCTTCAAAAAAACCCCGGAATTAGCAGGTACTGTTGTCACAAGGAAAACAGTGAGTAATGCACTCCGGCGCCATGGCCTGAATGCACGCTCACCCCATTTGCAAGACCCCATTTGCTGAAAATTTCAAAGCTCGTTTAAAGTTTGCTGAACAACATTTGTACAACCCCGTTAAATCCTGCGAGAATATAGACTCGTCGGATGAGAGCAAAATTTAACTATTTGGATTCCATAATGCACACCACGTTTAGCGGAGAATTGGCACTCATCCTAAAAACACCACACCAACAGTGAAGTTTGGAGGTGGGAACGTGATGGTGTGGGGCTGCTTTTTAGCAAATGGTACTGGTAAACTTCACATTATTGAAGGAAGGATGAATGGGCAAATGTACCGAGACATTCTTGACAAAAAACTGCTGCCATCTACGAGGATGATGAAAATGAAATGTGGGTGGAGATTTCAGCAAGACAATGATCCAAAACATACTGCCAAGGAAACTCAATTGGTTTCAAAGAAAAAATAAAATAAAGCTGCTAGAATGGCCCAGCCAATCACCGGACTTGAATCCAATCGAAAATCTATGTAAAGGACTGAAACTCAAGGTCCATAAAAAAGCCCAAGGAACCTTCAAGATTTGAAGACTGCTTGTGTGGAGGAATGGGCCAAAATTATACCAGAGCAATGCATGCGACTAGTTTCACCATACAGGAGGCATCTTGAAGCTGTCATTGCAAACAAAGGCTTTTGTATATAGTATTAAATAAATACCAGTTGGCGTGCTCAATACTTTTTCCCTGTGTCATTTCACATTATTACACAACTTAATTTCTGAGTTTATTTGTTCTACTTTCTTTGTATGTATGGATTACTTGGGTTGTTCCCAACAGCTGGTGACATTTTCATGTCAATAGCACCTTTGGAAATTTATTTAATGAGGAAAAATGGTGACATGTTAAATACTTATTTCAGCCGCTGTATAGGGTTAAACTATTTTTCACCATCTCAGTTATCTGGATTTTTTGGGCGGGGCTAAAAACAACCCCAATTACGCACTTGGGTTTGGGTGTACATTATGGCCCTTAATCGCCCCTCCTTCACTATATCAGTGCTCAGCGCCCTCAATTTAGCTGTAGCGATTCGGCGCAATTACCAGTTCCTTATTGATAAAAACATTTCTGCCATTACATGTGTGTAGTTAGCCATCAATCTATTCATGCAACACATCATGCAAAAAAAAACATCTTCCCTGAAGTGTTAAGTGTTGTTGTTTTTTTTTTGTTTTGTTTAATTTGGTTTTATTTGGGCTACAACTTCCTTGCCGTGTGCCCCCAAGCGCGGCGCAGAGCAAGGCATCGGTAAACCCGACGCCTCCCCCGCCCCATGCTTGCCCACCAGCGTGAGTAGATGGTAGCTGCCAGCAGAGCTGCGGATCTGCTCACCAGCGTATAGGCTGTCAGGCTCAGAGTGCTTGCCGGCCGCCTGCAATGGCGTGGGGCGAGGAACAATCATTTTGCTGCTGTGGCCGACGCATGGCGAGCACTCCATTCCGCCGATGACCCGCTGTATTTCAACAGTGCTGAAGGAGGTACAAATTGTCTCTGAGCCCCGGCACGGCTGCAGGTCATTGCAGATTTTTATTTCAGAAGCTGCCTGACCACCACAGATAACCTCTCTGCGGCCCGCGAGAGCATGTGCATCGCTCGGAACGAGCTGGGAGAAAAGGCATGTATTTCACTGACAGCGAAAGGTTTGGTGGGGCGTGTTATTGTGGGCACGCCCACAGCAACTCAAAGCTGACACAATGTGTTGTTTCTTCACCATTTTGAAGCCAGATTTCATATACTTGATTTATTTATTTTTTTAGTCATTCAAATTTGGCAGACTCTTCTCTATGGTGTGTTAAATTTAATTAACTTTTTTTTTTTTTTTTCAATTTGTCAGTTTACAGGGTCTTTAAAAAAACATTACCAACTGCAGGATTGGCCTGTATAGAGTAAAGCATAATAAATTACAATCATCATAACATAATCATTTGGAGAACTGAGCTTCGTCTCCCTGTGGATTTGAATCAGAACATATCCTCCCTCCCTCAATATTTATTTTATTTAAAACTAATTTTACAAACCCCAATTCAAAGGAAGTTGAGACTTTGTGTATAATGTAAATAAAACAGAATACAACGATTTGAAAATCAACTGAATACACTACAAAGAAAAGATAATGTTCAAACTAATGAACGTTACTGTCAGACAGTTGAGGAATGCGAAGAAACAACACCCTTTGGAATATTGCACAGGTGAACAGGTTAATTGGAAACGGGTGTCATGATTGGCTATCAAAAGAACAACCCCGAAAGGCTCAGTTGTTCACAAGCAAGGATGGGGCGAGGTTCACCACTTTGTGAACAACTGCGCGAGTTTATGAATGTTTCTCAATGTACAATTGCAAGGAATTGAGGGATTTTATCATCTGCAGCGCTTAATATCAACATCAGATTCAGAGACTCCGGAGAAATCTTTTAACTTAAGCGGTAAGCCCGAAAACCAACATTGAATTCCCGTGACCTTCGATCCTTCAGGTGGCACCGCATTCAAAATTGGCATCATTTTGTAACGAACACTTCAGAAAACCGTTGTCCGTTAACACAGTTCGTTGTTAAAACGTGAAAGCCATATATCAACACCACCCAGAAACGCCACCAGCTTCTCTGGGCCAGAGTTCATCTGAGATGGAAGCGCAAAATGCGACAATGGAGACCCTGGACTGTTGAACAACAGCAATCATCAAGCAAAAATGGGAAAGAATTCCACCTACAACGCTTCAACACTGTCCTCAGTTACGAAATTGCTTATTGAATGTTGTTAAAAAGAAAGGTGATGCAACATAGTGGTAAGTAAACATACCTGTCGCAGGTTTTTGGAACGTGTTGCAGGCATCAAATTCAAAATGAGTAAATATTTGCAATAACCAAAAAAATAAATAAAAATTAAAATAGTGCATCCGTTTGAACGCTAAATATCTTGTCTTTGTAGTGTCTTCGCTGACTCTAGGTTGAAAAGGATTTGCAAATCATTGTATTCTGTTTTGAAATCTACATCTTACACAATGTCCCAATTTCATTGGAATTGGGGTTTCTAGCAAGGGTTGTGATTGCAAAAGCGACACGGGTGGAAAACAACCACAGACTGAACTGAGTTTATCAGTTCTCAAAAGAAAAGACCCTTCAGATTCAAATAGTTTAAAAAAAAAATAGATTCTTATGGCCAGGTACCAAATAAGCCATGCCTCAGATGGTGTACAATAACAGAGAGATTCACTCACCTGGTGAATGATGGCCACTTTATGTTGCTTGCCAAGATCTTCATTGACCATGTCCACTTTTGGAGGGCGCACCACTGTCTCTCTGAATGGAATGATGGGCTTAGATGCGCTGATCTCAATTTTAGCAAACCTTTGAAAACCAAGTCATAATCTCGTTATATGTTAATTACTGCCAATAATTACAGTTGATTAGTTGCGGCCATATGTCTTTCACAGACGTGTGTCATAATTGAGTTTCAACACCCAACTCCGGCAGAGCTTTGAACATGTCGTGGTCCAAATGGAACATTTTCTGTGCCTCCATTGTTGATGCGGCTGACCAAAACTGTGGCCGTAAGGCGGTTTTTGTACCTGTCCTGGCAGTAATGCCCGAAACCGTTGGTGGACACCGGTGGTGAGGGATGTGGTCAAGCTAAAGTATGCCTGTGAATATTCTCATTCACCACTATCATTTCATTCTCAAAGTATTGAATCGATCGCAACTGGACTGTGCTGGTTGTCTTAAAAGTTGTTTTTCCTCTCATCTGAGCAGGCTTCAACAGTTCCTGCAAATATTGTAGGACAGCACTAGGCGGATTTTTGCCTGTTGTTCATATTCCATATTGAAATACTACAATGAAAAGATTCCAATATGGAACAAGAGAGTTTCCACCAAACGCCTCTTGTTGACAGATAGTGGCCTCCCTGCAAGTCGTTTTGCATTCCCAAAGAATGACACAATTTGGGAAAACAGCATAGTGCTATCCTACATAGCCTTGCATGAACTGATGAAGTCTCCTCGGATGATAGGCGCAACGCCTTCCGAGACTACCAGAACAGTCCAGTTGCGGTGATTCAAGCTGATCAGGCCTTTTTGACCATTAGAACACCAGAGGTAGCTGATGGGTACCAGGCCGACTGGAACGCGGCTTCGGAGGTTGCTAAGGCCAAAACTCAGAAGGGGTAGGAGTTTGGTGAGGTTATGGAGAAAGACTTCTGGATGGGTTTGGGGAAATTCTAGTCAACCTTCCAGCACCACATGAGGGGAAACAGTACACCATTAACACTGTGCATAGTGGGAAGGGGGCTACCCGCCGGAAGATGGTACCTGGCTTCACAGTTCCACCTGGTCACTCCTTCTGACCTTTCCTGTACTTTGCAATCAGCAAAGTCTGCATCTGCTGTGGACTTTCATGGCATGAAACCATACTCTTGCTCACAAATTTCAATTTCCTGTCTCAACCTGGCCTCCACTACTTTTTCCCCAAGTTCTCGCTGTTTTTGAACTGTTAAGTCGTTCTACTCGTCGCGCGCGACCGTGCTATTCCCTGTCCAGCTTTGGGCTTGTCTGATCACTGTTTAATTCACTAAATATCAACATACAGGCGCAAACTTAAATGTGCGAAGCCTGTGGTGAAAACAGTGAAGAAGTGGACTGATGAAGCAAAGATGGAACCTCAAGACTGTTAAGACTGCACAGACTGACAGACGGTCTTTGAAACTCCAACTGGCAGCTTGGAGGAATATACAAACACTAGTATATCCTACATCAGCTTCTGTGAAGACGAGTGTGCACCAACAAAGACATTTTGCATTTTCAATAACAAGCCGTGGTTCACTGCCAGGCCAAAGAGGACGCCTATCCGAGTGGGGACAGAGCCCTGTACAATCAGGCCAGAAACCAGCTCACAAAAGAAATCAACATTGCAAATAGGGCTGCATGATATTGGAAAAAAAGAAAATGACATTGCGATTTTTTTGCAACCCTGTGATCGATATGGCG
Organism: Phyllopteryx taeniolatus; assembly: GCF_024500385.1. Taxonomy (NCBI): domain Eukaryota; kingdom Metazoa; phylum Chordata; class Actinopteri; order Syngnathiformes; family Syngnathidae; genus Phyllopteryx; species Phyllopteryx taeniolatus. The sequence goes on along the minus strand of NC_084503.1, from coordinate 7,238,809 downwards.
ATGTGAAAACAATTTCACATATTTGTGCCATGTGAAATCCAGCACACATTTTTCTTCCCCCCCCCCCCAATGTATTGTTTTGACAGTCTACTGTAAAATAGCTTCAGTAGAACTAAACTACTCTCAACAGAGCACAGAAATATACTGAGATATTTGTGTGTACGTTTTAACATAATATGCATTAGCATTTCTGTATTTTGAGTGCATTAGCCCTTTCTTGCTAGCGCGGCTAATCATCAAGATCAGGAACGACAAAGTCGAATTTGAATCCCATTTTGCCTGATCCTTCATGTTTTCTTGAATTGTACACATCTTACAAATTCTACCTGGGTAATCAAACATATGAGCATAACTGTGTAATGTTCTCTCAAAACGTAGGGCTGCATTTCAGAATAAGAGCAAGTCAATTAAAAGAAAGTTATACGTTTAAATAAAGTGCTTAACTTCAGAAAAATAAAACAAGTGTTAGTTTCCTCTTTTCTATTTGGGGTCTTGACAACAGTGAAGTCTCAAACAATTTTACATATTTTAATTCAACAAATCTTAATTCAAGCGTTTTAGAGGTTATGTTTGGTCAAAAATATTTGATCGCTTTTCGCTTCGTAATGTGCTCCCAGTGGACACTTCCCACTGAGAAGTGTAAACAAAAATGACTGGTCGTTCCATTTTCAGCGCCATTTATTTTTGACGCTCTCGTCCTTTATCGGCCATTTTCTGATGTTTCTCTGTCTTTTTAACTCAACTTCCACGCCGACTCGCTTTCTCGCTCCCCTGCTGCGTTTCACTACTACTAGTTGAACATAAATGCCCACGACACTGAATGATTTCACGATCTGAAGGCAATTGAGACCTCATTCACCAAGAATTCAGGGCATCTTTTACTTTTTTTTTTGTGGACATCGAAATGACTCATGGTAGGCCTAGGAGAAAGTGCTGTGGTCAGATGAAACTAAAGTTGAGCCATTTGGGGTATCCTTGCCACCAAGGAGCTTTTTAACCATCCCGACAACTTCAACGTTTTGAGTCGAGGTCAGCAGTGCCCCGTCTCCACTACACACAATGTTTATGGTGCACTGCTTTCCTTTCCAGAGATGCCAGATGGTGGATGAGAATTTCTTCCGCCGTCCGGAAGTCGTTCTCCATAGCTTCACCAAAGTCCTCCTATGCCAGAGTTTTTGCCTCAGCAACAACCCAAACTGCATTCCGCCTGGCTTGCCGGTACCCATCAGCTGGTTTACATTTGAATGTTTTTGTCCAGGACTCGATCTGTGAACCTCTGGTTCCTGCAAACCCAAGTTCTTAAAGATGAGCTATTTTAAAATTATATTCAGTAACATACATCATGGAAAGACAACCGCTACGATCTCAATTATTATTAATTTTAGACATGCCAGATGCCAGTGAACAGTACTTTCTGATGACACAGAGACAGTCTCACGCTGACCGGTTTTTGAGGTCATCCAGGCAGCGTTGGAGATGAACCTCTCCAGCAGTGACCAAAACATGTTCCCCTGTCTCCTGGATTAGAACCTCAGCACAGGGGTCTGCTTGGTTCAACAGACGCATCCCACGCACCAGTTTTGGCATCTCGCCTGATGCATAAATGGAAAAAGTGTTATCCGTGAATAAAAACGACAGTATATATTTTAAAATACAGGTCATTTGTGGAATTTCAAAGACCTACTTGGGTGTTTTGATTCTACGGCAACTCGTACAATGGGTGAGGCTTCAAAGTTGAGTGGGGTGAAGGGTGGGCAAGCAGGAGTCGTTGAAATAGTGGCTGACTTCAAAATAAACTCTTCCAGACCTTTAATGCCTAAAAAAGTATGGGAGCAATTAATAAACACAAAAACATTTAAAAAAACAAAATTCTGCACCACTGACCAATCCGCTATCGCAATCATAATATTGTAAAAAAAAAAAAAAAAAAGGGTTAAAAAGTATGGTTTTTTTATAGACTGGTAAAAGACCAATGTAAAACTTTAAAAAAGTAAATAAAAACTGCAGTAAATATATATACACACACACACACACACACGCAGTGGCTGAAATAAGTATTTAATATATCATTATTACACACAACTTAATTCCTGAGGTTATTTATTCTACTTTCTTTGTACGTATGGATTACTTGGGTGGTTCCCAACATCTGGTGAAATTTTCATGTCAATAGAACCTTTAGAAATATATTTAATGAGAAAAATGGTGTCGTGTTTAATACTTATTTCAGCCGCTGTATATAAAATCTATTATTAACGTAACATTTGATAAGTGAAACTGGACATGTCAGAGTGATGATTATAACATCTTGCTTCAATTACACACACACCCTCCAAAAGTATAAGAACGGCAAGTTTGTTATCTACTGAATGCATTTGGGATTCAGATCAACAGATGAATATGCGACAAAAGTTCGGAATTCCAGTTTTTATTTCATGGTATTTTCATCGAGATGTGTTAAAAAAATCAGGACAGAGCACCTTTTGTTTGAAGCCACTCACTTTTCAAGTGAGCAAAAGTATTGGAACTTGTGACTGATGGGTGTTTCTAGTTGCTCAGGTGTTTGTTGCCTTTTAGATTGATTACTTAAACATTAGATAGTGCTTGTTTTTGGCTTTGGGTTTCACCTGTGAAAACTGCATTTGCTGTTAAGAAAACAAAGACCTATGGGAGAAAAACAAAAAATGTTTAACATTGGGCATAGCCAATTCAACAATTTGGAATGTCCTGAAAAAGAAAGAAACGACTGGTGTACTGTGCAACAGGCATCGAACAGGTTGGCCTAGGGTATCAACAGCAGTTGATGACAGAGGCATTGTGAGAGCTGTGACGAAACACCCAAAGACAACAGTCAGTGACATCGCTGCAAACCTCCACAGGGCAGGGATGAAGGTATCACAATCCACTGTTCGAAGAAGAATGCGAGCATGCTGTGACAACGCGAAAGACTGCGTGATTTCCGGAGACGAAAACATGGCGGCACCTCTTGCATAGACCCAGAAAAAGCAGCTACTACAAGTCTTTTTCCTTTTTCAGTGGCGGTTTCTCGCTTAGTTTTATTCTCTTCTCTTTCACCAGCTTTCTAAACAGTGATAGAGCGCTATTTGAGATTGTCACCGACAGCTACGTCAACGCTAACCCGTCTGTCATGGAGAATACCAGTTCCCGCACTGAGCAGTCGCTGAAGAGAAAGAAGATTACCTCCACAGAAGATGTAGTCTGTTCGCCAGAATTACAAGCCAGTGTCCTCCTCTCAAGCGACAAGAAATTGTCAATTACACTCGACTTGCTTCTCCAAGAAACCACCGAGCTCAAAAACAGCTTGAAATTTACACAGCAACAGGTGTAGGAGCTATGATTAGATAATGCTGTGCTCCGATCAAACATGATTACGACGACAGTGGAATTAAAAACTCTCCGATTGGAATATAAAATCATGAAAGAAACCACGCTGGACATTCAATCACGAAGCATGCGCGCAGATTAAAAAGTTCATGTTGTCCGCGCTCAAGATACAGTAGACAAGTGTTCATCGATTAGGAAGCCCCTGTCCAGGAAACCGACCGTGTCCCATCCTTGCAAAGTTTGAACACTTCCAACAAAAAATGTTTGTGAAAACAAAAAGGTTGTGAACTCAGAGGGACATCTTTTGGAATCAATGACCAGTTCCACATGGAAATTAATGAGAGGCGTAAAATCTTGTACGCGCTGTTGAAGAACAACCGCGAGAAAGGCAAACGAGCGTGGTCGGTTGTCGACAAGCTGTTCGTCGACGGTCAACTTTTTCGTGATGCCAACGTCACCCCCTGGCTCTTCGAGATAAGTAATTCTCCTGATTTGTTGTCATTATTGTCCAACTCTTGTTGCATTTTATTTTTTTTTTTTCATTTTGCTGAGACAAACAAAAGAACGGAACCACGCATCCCACCAGTATGAATCCTCACTCCTTTCTCGGTCTTTCCTGCCTCTTGTTCTTACACACGTCAAACACTCTTCCCGTGCACTACAAACAACTACACACAATATTATCCCCTCAGCACGATTGTTTTCTGTTTGTTTGCTACCCTTTTATGTACCCTGGCTTTGCTGAACTTAAATATATCATCCTTATCACACTCTTTATATAACGTCCATCAATATAATAAAATTATAGATAAAAATTGTTGCAAACTGTCAATAAAACAACAACAAAGAATACATAGAACCCAATCTATTCAAAATTATTTTACATGCACCCATTATATTTCAGACTGGGCACACAGCTAAAATAACAAAGGAGGGCTTCAGAACAACTCCGTGACTGCTCTTGAATGGCCCAGCCAGAGCACTGGCATAAACCCAATTGAGCATCTTTGGAGAGACCTGAAAATGGCTGTCCAACAACATTGACCTTCCAACCTGACAGAACAGCTCAGCCAGAGCCATGACTTAAACCCTTTTGCTAATAAACACCTGAAGGACTCAAAGATGGTGAGAAATACGATTCTCTGGTCTGATGAGACAAAGATAGAACTTTTTGGCCTTCATTATAAGTGGTATGTGTTGAGAAAACCAGGCACTGCTCGTCCCCTGTCCAATACAGTCCCAACAGTGAAGTATGGTGGTGGCAGCATCATCCTGTGGCGGTGTTTTTCAGCTGCAGGGACAGGACAATTGGTCGCAATCGAAGCAAAGATCAATGCGGCCAAGTACAGGGTTATCCTGGACCAAAACCTTCTCCAGAGTGCTCAGGACCTCAAACTGGGCTGAAGGTTCACCTTCCAACAAGACAATGACCCTAGGCACACAGCTAAAATAACGAAGGAGTGGCTTCAGAACAACTCCGTGACTGTTCTTGAATGGCCCAGCCAGAGCACTGGCATAAACCCAATTGAGCATCTTTGGAGAGACCTGGAAATGGCTGTCCAACAACGTTGACCTTCCAACCTGACAGAACTGGAGAGGATCTGCAAGGAGGAATTGCAGAAGATCCCCAAATCCAGGTGTGAAAAACTTGTTGCATCCTTCCCAAAAAGACTCATGGCTGTATTAGCTCAAAAGTGTCCTTCTACTAAATACTGAGCAAAGGGTTTGAATACTGAAGGCTGTGTGATATTTCAGTACCCACTATATGTACAGGCCATACCACAAGATGCAAACCACTCATAAGCAAAAATAATAGATTTTTTTTTTGATTGATTGATTGATTAGATTGGATTTTGTAACAGGTCTTCGTGCCCTAGTGACTTTGTTGTTACCGGTATCGGCACATCCTATGTGTGTATAAGAGTTAACAGCTAGTTTATCCACTGTCATGCCAGAACATTGGCCACGTCAGAAAAGAGCAGCAGACCGGCAGGGCCAAAATGATCCAACATACATTGACGCCATTGGTGTTCTCCGTGCTGTTCCAAGTGAGTACAAATTAGTAGATCAAATAGCTGCAGGATTTGAGTCCTTGATTTGTTGGTGGTGGACAACCAACAAAAACGTAGACAGAATCAACTACATCCATTACAACGTGCAAAAATTGGGCATTTGGACGGAGAGTGGGTTTGAAGCTGCGCATGAACAGCTATCAGCCACATCACTTATGGCATTCCAAAACAGGATAGCTGTTGACATGTTGTTGGCTGAGAGAGGAGGAGTATGTGCTATGTTCGGAGAACAATGCTGCAAATTCATTCCCAACAACACAGCTGCAGATGGCAGTCTCACCGAGGCCATAGAGGGACTCCGAACCCTTAATGGTAAAATGAAGGAACACTCTGGTGTTGACACCTCCATGTGGAACTCCTGGATGAATGCCTTTGGAAAATACAAAGCCGCAGTGTCCTCAATTTTGGTATCAATCGCTGTTTTTGCAGTAATTTTGACCTTGTGTGGATGTTGTTGTATTCCTTGTCTGCGTTCTCTCATTAATAGATTAACAACAGCAATCTCACCCATGGAGAACCGAATGGCTCAAATGTATCCTTTACTTGTATCCTTTTCATAAAAATGATCCTACAGTCGAAAATCTAACTGAAGTGACTGATGTATGGTGATAGGAGAATTTGAGCAAATATGTGATAAACAGGAGGGGAAATGTTAGAATAAATGTACATTAGTTATCCCATATTTACTCTTATAGTATTGGAAAGCATTTATTCAGCAATATAACCTTGTTTGTATCATGTAAGTTGAAGTTGTCTGTGAAGATGGTTTACACATTGTTGCTATGTGCTCCCCCAACTTTATAGCACCAACAGCTGTGTAAGTGGGAACCACCCTAAGGAAATAAAAAGAGAGGGTTCGGCAGAGTGGGCTCAGAGAGGTAGGAGATTGCAACTGCGTACATCTCTGTCCGTTCGACCTTGCGAGTAAAAGAACCAGTCTCTTGCCTTCCTTCCTTGTTTATTGTCTATTAAATGTTCTAGGTTGTTTGAACCTGAGAGATATTATGGACCATAGATGATGAAATCTCTAAATTCCTTGCAATTTTACGTTGAGGAACATTGTCCTAAAACTCTTCGACTATTTTCTCACGTACTTGTTCACAAAGAGGTGAACCTCGCCCCATCTTTGCTTGTGAATGACTGAGCAATTCAGGGGAGCCCCTTTTATACCCAATCATGCCACCCACCTGTTCCCAATTAGCCTGTTCACCTTCGGGATGTTCCAAACAGGCGTTTGATGAGCATTCCTCCACTTTCTTAGTCTTTTTTGCCACCTATCCCAGCTTTTTTGGAACGTGTTGCAGACATAAAATTCAAAGTTAATGATTATTTGCTAAAAACAATCACGTTTAAAAGTGTGAACATTAAATATCTTGTCTTTGTAGTGTATTCAATTAAATGTAGGTTGAACCTGATTTGCAAATCATTGTATTGTGTTTTTATTTATGTTTAACACAATGTCCAACCTTTATTGGAATTGGGGTTGTATTTTGCAGATATAACTTGAGTCATGCTCAATGTTAATTTCATACGAAGCTAAAAGTATACCAAGACTACAACATGCATGGTCCAGGGTAGAGGCTGACATTTTTGGGATTCCCACCTGATCCCTTTCATATAATCCACAGATTTTGTACTCAGTGTCATCCATCTATCCATCCATCCATTTTCTTTTCCGCTTATCCTCACTAGGGTCGCGGGGTGCTGGAGCCTATCCCAGCTATCTTTGGGCGGGAGGCGGGGTACACCCTGAACCGGTCGCCAGCCAATCGCAGGGCACATAGAAACAAACAACCATTCACACTCACATTCACACCTACGGGCAATTTAGAGTCTTCAATCAACCTACCATGCATGTTTTTGGGATGTGTGAAGAAACCGAAAACCCACCCAGGCACGGGGAGAACATGCAAACTCCACACAGGCGGGGCCAGGATTTGAACCCCGGCCCCCAGAACTGTGAGGCAGACGTGCTAACCAGTCAACCATCGTGCCCTACTCAGCGTTAGATTATCCATTTTTCATATTACTTATAGAATTGACATATCATTCACTAATTGTCATATCCACAGATTTTGTGTTATTATTCCTTTAGCAGCTTCGCCAAGCTAAGGAGGACGCATATCAGAGCGGGGACAGGGCCCTGTATAATCGAGCTAAAAACCAGCTGACTAAAGAAATTAACATTGCAAAAAGAAACTATGCAGCAAAGTTGGAAAAACAGTTTAGCGCTAACGACTCTGAATCAGTCTGGCATGCATTCCAATCGCTGACGAATTACAAGCGACGATCCCCCCAAGCTGAGAACAATAGCACACTAGCCAACGACTTGAATACCTTCTACTGCAGATTTGAAAAGGACACTTTCACACCCCACACCCACCCGGCCACACCCCCGACCACAATCACACCTCTGACTTCTGCGTTAACCATCCATGAACAGGATGTGAGCCACATCTTCAAACAACAATAGATTAACAAAGCGGCAGGCCCAGACCATGTGTCCCCATCCTGCCTCAAAGTCTGCGTGGACCAGCTCGCTCCAGTCTTCACACAGATCTTCAATAGATCTCTGGAACTGTGCTCCACCATCATTCCAGTCCCAGTCCCCAAGAAACCTGCAATCTCGGCTCTAAATGACTACAGGCCTGTCGCCTTGACATCTGTACTGAATCATGAAGTCCTTTGAACGTCTCGTGCTGGACCACCTCTGCGGATGATGCAGTCAACATGGGACTCCACTTCATCCTAGAACACCTCGACAGTGCAGGGACCTATGCGAGGATCCTGTTCGTGGACTTCAGCTCAGCGTTCAACACCATCATCCCTGAACTCCTTTCATCCAAGCTTCTCCAGCTCAGCGTCTCACCTGCCACCTGCCAGTGGATTTACAGCGTTCTGACGGGCAGGACACAGCAGGTCAGGCTGGGGGAGGCCCCCTCATCCACACGCAGCATCAGCACCGGGGCGCCCCAAGGTTGTGTCCTCTCTCCGCTGCTCTTCTCTCTCTACATGAACGACTGCACCTCAGCGCACCCGACTGTCAAACTCCTGAAGTTTGCAGATGACACCACGGTCATCGGCCTCATCAAGGACGGTGACGAGTCTGCATATCGACAGGAAGCGGAGCGGCTGGAGCTGTGGTGCGGCCGACACAACCTGGAGCTGAACACGCTCAAGACTGTAGAGATGATCGTGGACTTCAGGAGGCATCCTTCGCCACAGCTGCCCCTCGTTGTCCAGCTGCCTTGTGTCAACCGTCGAGACCTTCAAGTTCCTGGGAATTACAGTCTCTCAGGCCCTGAAGTGGGCGACCAACATCAACTCCGTCCTCAAAAAGGCCCAGCAGAGGATGTACTTCCTGCGGCTTCTGAGAAAGCACTGCCTGCCACCGGAGCTGCTGAGACAGTTCTACACAGCGGTCATCGAATCAGTCCTGTGTTCTTCCATCACAGTCTGGTTTGGTGCTGCTACAAAAAAAGGACAAACTCCAACTGCAACAGACAATCAAAACTGCTGAAAGGATTATCGGTACCCCCCTACCGACCCTTGAGGACTTGCACGCTGCCAGAACTAAGACAAGAGCGTGCAAAATCCTCTCGGACCCTCCGCATCCTGGTCACCAGCTCTTCCAGCTCCTTCCCTCAGGTAGGCGCTACCGATCAATACAAACTAGAACTAGCAGACATTCCGACAGCTTCTTCCCTCTTGCGATCAACTTCTTAAACACCTAACCTACAATTCCATTACAACATGCTGGCAATTTTTTGACTTGAGTTCGTTGTCACATTTCTCTGGGGCCAATTATACATTACTTGTGCACTCACTGTAGTTGTCTCGCCACGCTGCACTATTTGCATATCTGTTGTTGACCAATACTGGCCACTCATCCCAGAGTAGCATCTGCTCCATTTGCACACTGATTGAGGAGTATCTGCAACATTTGCACAACCAACATTGTCCCAGATTATCACACTACTCGTCACTTTAAACCGCATACACTCCTTGAAGTCTCGGCGCCCTTTGCACAATGGTCATTGCACCGGACTATTGAAATATTAGTCATTCGAACTGCTCTAAGTGCTAGAGGACTCTGCATCTTTTTGCACGATTGTCAAAAAAAAATAAGAATAAAAAATGTACCAGCATTACCAGATAACTAGCAACCCTTTACTGCTCAGTGACTGTTTTTTGTTTTTTTTTGTCAATGTCTTTATGTCTCAAAAGTGTTCTCTGTCAATTGACTGTCTGTTGTCGTACTAGAGCGGCTCCAACTACCGGAGACAAATTCCTTGTGTTTTTTGGACATACCTGGCAAATAAAGATGATTCTGATTCTTTACATATTACCTTTAGAATTGTCCTATTATCCTTGTGTTTTTTTTTTATTTAGTATGGCTTGTTTAAAAGCGTGGCCCTTGGATGACCGCTTGTGCTAGGTGCTTTCAGCTGCTGCCTTGCATAAACTTTATTTATAGGAAGCAGGTAAGGGAGAAGAGCTACAGAATGTTCCAAGCTGACAATCTGAGGAAAAACATCATCATCATTCTGTCGGCCCCACCAGTGAGAACCAGAGTGGCAGCGGTCAAGATGACCAGCTGGGGGGGGCAAGTGAGGCTAACCAGCTGGTGGAGGAACACCCCCCTTCTCGTGCTTGTGTTGTAATCTATATATGTGAGGGGCCGAGGGGAAAGGTGCCTTTTTTCCTCTCAAATCTGCATATCGGAGGAGAGTTCGGTGGCAGGGAGAGTGAAAAAAACGGCCCGGATTTCTGACCTTTGGACCCTGCTGAGCACCTGATACATAAAACAGATCAAATTCCAACCTGTGTGAGTTATTTGAGTAATTACCTTAGAGAAAAACGAACACACATTTGGGTGAGTGTGTGCAGGTAGTTTATTGATTTGTAATTCTGGGCCACCGGCCTCGGGAGAATAGGAACAAGCACACGCTCCGACAAATTGGTGACCCCGACGTGATCTTGGAAAAGTAATATAGAAAATATGAGCCTTCACAGCAGGTCGGATACCATCACTAGAGGCCTGACCATCAGTGGGCCAAAAAAATGACCAGATTTGTCAAAGGTCCGACAAGCGAGGTCCTCGGATGTGTGTGGTGGATGACAGATTTATTCCAAACCTTTTAATTATTTTACAAATCAATCCACTCATTCAATTGGATGCATTAGTATGATCATCATCATTATAATATTTTTAAAATCCACATACTGGCCGGCACACTGCTATTAGGTGATGGAAACGAACAATCGTATGAGGGGTATATATATATATATACAAAATGCATTCACATTTAAGTCGCTGGCGATTTTTCACCAGCTCATTCTGCATTTAATTTGGGTTTAACACTAAAGTTCAATTCTCCAGTCACGCAAGGGCCGCTGAGTCCTCTTCTGCATATATGACGTCACCATATGGGAGACTATTTGCGCCACTTTTAAAGGGTATGCAATAACCCGGTTTGATTGGAGAGGATTGAAGCCGGCTGTGGTGATGCCTGTACAAGCACAGCAGTCCCATTTTAAATGCGCTGGGAGTACACTGGTCCACTGAAGTATCAAAACCAGGTCTAGCTCACCTCCTCGCAGAGTGGGCAGACGATACACAAGCTGTGTGGGCAGACTTATTTCATTCATTCATAAATATGTGAACAGCTGGACATTGAACCCCCTAAATCATTGTAAAGCAGTTCATTGAATGCCTCATCATTACCAGGGAGCTATCAAAACATTACTGGAATGTACAGAACATGCCCACTCTCGGAGTAGAGTTAGTGCTTCAGATTGAATTTCCGAACGCATCCGAGGCAGGACACACCATTTGCGTCATGCTCCTCCAGGGTTGCAGCAGGCAGGCAGTCATCCTGCAGCAGGGCGCGTCCTGCCTAGTACTGGAGTAAGATTAATGATGCTGGAGTGGCATATGGCTCTCCTCTTCGCCGAAGAGGAGCAAGGAAATA